>NC_056730.1:36281475-36367292 GCF_019279795.1 Protopterus annectens
TACACGGACCGTGTAAGAGTTACTAGTGTGATTCAGCATGCCTCATGCACCTCATGCATATGCATGACATGCTGACATCACACAGTTTAACTGCAGCCTCCGTGTAAGAGTTATAACTCTTACACGGAGGCTTCCTGAATCTGGCCCATAGTTTTGATTCTTGCAATTTTCCAAGGTGAAATATATGTATATAGAGAGAATGTTAATAAATGGTAGAGAATCCTATGGAATTATCTTTAGAAAAGGAAAATTATATGGTTTTAGTTGTATAGCATTTTAGAGGTGCTGCTTAGAGTTTAAAAATGTTTGTGGTGTCATCTTATAGCATATCTTCAGACTGAAAAGCAATGCACAGAAGTGAAAATTAATCATTGCTATGCTTTTTACTTATCTTAAATGTTAAATATTATACAGCTTTTATTTATACTTCACTTACTGTGTATTTGCATGCCAGAAGTGTTTAAAAATCTACTTGTTACAAAACCTCAATTCTTTTACATGTATTTTCAGACAATTTGTTTGACAGAGTAAATATAAAATTAATTTTATGTTAATGCAAGATTTTTGGTTCTCATAACTGTCCCTTTCTTTCATTTCAGGGCTAACAGGAAACACTACAATATGCGTTCCCTACTTTAATCAAAGTCTAGATAGTGAAAACAGGCTTGTCATTGTTTTGGGCACTGTCCTCTTATTTGCCTGCATTCTTTATTCCTGGTAAGTCTATATTCTACTTTTCAATACATTTTATAGAATTGAAAGGAATTATATTTAAATGTTGAGTTGTTGATGTATGTTGTAAGAAAAATTCAGTGTTTGAGTTTTTTTGCAGTAGACGTGACATATAGCAATGTTAAACATTAGACCAACCTTACTGGACGGAAACCTTTTTCGTCATTCCCTGGAAGAATGTCTCTAACCTGCAGGCAAGAGTTCTGCTTGGCTCATCCCACACTTATCTTTCCCCCTTTCCCTTTGCTATTTTTTTCACGGAAAATTCATGTTTCTATACCTCTACTTTCAGTCATTCCTATCCCAGATATAAAAACAAAAAAAGCGTTCAGGTGAACAACGAAAATGCAACAAATGAACGCTTTATCCTCAGTGTCATGAAACGTCCAGATAATGTGAGCCACTACATGAGTATATAAAATCTCCTCAAATACTTAAAAAAAAAAAAAAAAGCCAAAGTTTATTTTAAAAATAGTCCAACTGGTTAAGCGCTTTCACTCGCAACAAAGCGAGCTTCATCAGAACAACATTCAAATGACTGTTAGCATTTAAATAGACTTGTTGGCACCAAATGCGCTAAGATTAAAAGAACATACACCTTACTATTAAAACTCAATTAACTCTTTCAAATACAACAAATACCAATACAACAACTTGCATAATATATCCTTCAATCGTAAAACATGTTATAAAAAAGTAATATATGTACTATAATGTAACATAACTTGTTCACTTAATTTAAATATTTTATGTGAATACTTTATGGGGCATCCTAGTACATCTCAGTAAAAGGTACTAAATAAAATAGAAGAAATTGTTAAACAATGTAAAAAATGTCGAAGCTGTGCAATTCAAACTATATTCAAAAAAGGCTTAATGGTAATGTAATCATTTAGCCCTGGTGTTGTGGAAGCATCAGTATAAAGTTGCCACCATATTTCTTTGTAGGATAGCATTCCTTTGTAGTCACCTCCTCTGGGGTCAATTTGAACACTATCCAATATGACAAATTTAAAATTGTCTGTCCCCACACTTTTTAACATACCTATATAGGGCATTGTTGTCATCCTTAGTCTTAATACTGTACAAGTGTGCATAGATACTTTTATTAAACTTCCTTTCTGTCTTTCCTATATAAAATCCTGGACAGACAGTACATTTGGCTAAATATGTTATCAATTTAGTATTACAATTACCTTGTTGGAATCTAATGCTAGTCCGTATATAGGCATGTTAAAAAGTGTGGGGACAGACACAATTTTAAATTTGCCATATTGGATAGTGTTCAAATTGACCCTAGAGGGGGTGACTACAAAGGAATGCTATCCCAGATATGAAAAACATCTTGTATGTTTTCAGAAAACATGTTTTAGCCCTAGAAAAAAAGTGCACTATCTTTAAATAAAACTAAATTATGCACTATTCTATTAAATATATTAAAACTGCTGGGAAGGCTACTGTCTTTATCACTTGCCATAATTTCAAACTTCATTTTTCACTGGACTGCTTACCATGTACATTTAAATTGTGCATTGCCCACAGCAAAGAATGTACAGAACTCTGAAGATTAATTGCTTGCAACTGCAGACAGCTTGTCTTATGTAAAACTGTAAAAAAAACTGTTAACTTGTAGATGTTTGAAGGAATCTTTGTAAATTTCATTCAGAACAGACTGCATGACATTTTCCTGGCTAACGGTATTCACTATTCAGCTGCAGACTTCCTGTCTGTCACTGAACATTTGCTAATGGAAAAAAGCTGTTATCTTTGCAGATGAAAGAAGATTAGCATTTTTCATTGCTTTCCTCATTTTGTCTTGTATTTTAAATCTATTTGCTTAAAAACATTGTTCATTGCTTAAGCCAAGGACATTAGTGTAGACATCCACCCTTGTAAAAACAAGGAAATTATTACCTTAGTTCTACAGATAATGTAATCAGTGCACTTTTACAACCTACCCCCACATCAACAGCCCTGAGCACAGCATTATATTAACTTAACAATTATTTTCGGACTTTCTTCTCTTGTTTATACTGCAACATCTGTATTTCTTACGACTAAAAAGTAATTTTTACATTAATGTATTTAACACATACAACAGTAACTGAAAAGACTGACCCCCCAACATATTTAAAATTCCCTACTACACAGCATATAAAACTGCTGTACAATATAATATGCAGTTTATATCATAAAATGTTATACAAATACTAATAAGAACAAAATTGTTTTACTTTCAGTTACTTCTTTCCCCCCTTTAGTGCCTTGTCTTTCTAACCAGTAAGGATATAATGGGGTGTAAATGTTCTACAGCCCACCCACAGGTTTAAACAAGTCAGCAAAGGTCCAGTCTTTTCTCAGCCAATTTTATTTGCAAAGCTATATTTCACTAATGTGATGCTTTACAATCTCACATTTACTCACTGATTTTGGTGTTGCTGATAGTCTTCCTAATCATTTCCATCTCCTGACTCCAAACTCTGGTTCAGGTCCAATGTGTACTGCTGATTCTTCTAGACAATTCCTGTGTTTTTTCTGTCTCAAGCATTTTTCTTTGGAACACTGGAAAAGGTTTCACTGGGAGAGTCTTTGAACTTTACTGTCAAAGAATGAGTAGCAGCGACCCCTTCTCCTTGCTGGCTCAGTTTTTGTTGGATAAACTTCATTTTCTCATTAGCATATTGTGCATCAAAAAATTTCTTTGATCCACCAGGAAAAATACTCTGAAGATGGATGGATGCAGCAACTTGAAACTTGACACCTGCCTCTCGGCATTCCCTGATTATTTTGAATGTATTTGCTTCTCTTTTCCCTGGTGTACAGTGAATAGCTGTTTTTTACAAACACACCGCTGTCTCTAATTTTTAATTCTTTGCCTTTCTGCTACAGTTTTGTCAGGATGAACTCTTTCTGCTGGTATGATTGCATTTTTACCGATGTAGGTCTTGGCTGCTTTCTCATGGCCATGTTTGGAGCATACACTTGGCATGCCCTCTCTGTTAACAAAGCCTGCTGTGGAAAACTACTCCAGTTACTTATTTGTACTTTTATAAAATTAATACAGTATATTCCTTCTAGGTTCACTGGTACAGGAGAAACACTCATGTTTTCTCTGAGTGCAGTCTTCTAGCGACAGCTCTTCTTGACTTCTTATACTCTGCCGCCTTTTTCATAGGTAGGTACTAGGCTAGGCCTATATAAACCTAGCCAAATGGTACCCTGGCTTTTGCCACCCAAGAAAATTATTTTCCTGTGCCCTTGTCAAGCAAAGCCATAGAATTGATCCCTGGGGTGAATTTCCTATCTCCCATCCAATCAAGATTTTTTTTGAAGAGTGCTAATGAGGAGCTGTGTTTGATATATTGGACAGGAATCTATCCCTCCAGCATGTTCTGTTTATTGTGGTGACAAGGTTAGGTCTCTAGAGCGTGTAGCTCAGAGGGATTGGGATTTCTTTAAGTGGAGCATATCCAACAGCTCTGGGTTTGACATAGCTTTGTATGTTAGGCAGAGATCGCCTCTGAGTAGGCGATGTGACAGCGTAAAGCTGGAGTTTTTTGAGACAGTCTGCATATGGCATCTGTTTGAGGCCAGTAATCCTCTTTGTGAGATATTTCTGCGGCCTTTCCAGTTGTAGATGTCTTGTGAGGTACATACCAAAAGGGGCGTTGTACTCTATAATGGGTCTAATGAGTGATGAGTAGAGGGGAACAATGACCTCTTTTTTCCTGGATGAGAAACCTTTTGTGATGATGTGTGCCATGTAGAAGGATTTCCTGACTACTGTGACAATGTGATTATCAAAGGAGAGACTACTGTCCACCTGTGTCACTAGGTCTCTTATCACACTTTTGGTGTTAAGTAGACTGTTGCCTATGTGGTAGTTCATGGGTGCAGAGTTTTTACTAAAAGGGATGACAATGCACTTTTTGGCATTGAGCTTGAGGCCATGGCTTTGACACCAGGCATCTGTCTCAGTGAGGCCCTTTTGTAGGATGTCCACATTGTTAGGAGTTTTGATTATGGCTCCTAGTTTGCAGTCATCTGTGAACTTTGTTAGCCAAAGACCTTCTGTGTTAGCCTGTACTTCAGGGAAGTAGATACCAAACAGGAGAGGACCAAGGACTGAACCCTCTGGTACTCCACTTGTCACTGGTTTGAAGTTGGATTTAGAGTCTGCTGTTTTCACAGTGTGGGTTCTGTCAGTGAGCCAGTTGGCAACCCATCTTTTGACACAGGGATTTATACCTAGTTTAGTGAGTTTATCTATAATTCTAGAGTGGGGGATGGTGTTGAAAGCCTTGGCGAGATCTAGATAGGCTGTGTGAACCACCTTACCCTCATCTACGGCTTTGGTGACCGCTTCAAAGAAGTTCATAGGTTCATACTAGGCTATCTGCCCTGGAGCAATTATAAGCCTAGCCCGATTCTGTATGGCTTATGCCACCCCTTGATTTGAGTATACTGTGCCCTTTTTAAGGTTTAGTTTACTGTGCCTCTGTCTAATAGTGACACGGGAGTAATCCCTGGGACAAACATACGATCCCCCATCCACCTATCGAGATTCTTCTTGAAGAGATTCAGTGAGGTGGTCTGCCTCACATGAACTGGAATTCTATTCCAGAGCGAAGGGAGCCTCTGGGTTATGAACCTGTCCCTCCAGCAAGTTCTATTTATTTCTGTGCTGAGGTTCAAGTCCCTCGAGCGTGTGCCTCTAAGGGATTTAGATTTACTGAGGTGGAGTATGTCCATTAATTCTGGATTTGACATAGCTTTGTATGTCAGGCATAGATCGCCTCGAAGTAGGCGGTATGCAACTGAGTAGAGCTGGAGTTTTTTAACCGAGCAACATATGTTATCTGTTTGAGACCCTTGATCCTCTTGGTGAGATACTTTTGGGATCTTTCTAATTGCTGCAGGTGTCGGGTAAGGTACATCCCAAAAGGGGCATTGTATTCTATGATGGGCCTGATGAGGGATGAATAAAGTTGCAAGTCTATATCAGGTTTAGGAGACATGATCTGCCTTTTACAAACCCGAACTGGGTAGGGTCCAGAGTTTGGAGATTACCAATGTCATTGTTTATAAGTTCCATTGCTCATGTTTTCAGCTCATTTGGTTGGGTTCAAGGCTGCTCACCAAGCCATGGCTTCTGAAGAGCGCTTGTTAACTGGTAATATAAGGCTTAGGCCTACGCCTGTGCATTTTCAGAGTTGGGCGCCAGGATGTGAGATGCACCTAGGCCTAAGGCCAAACCCCCTTCAAAGAAAGGCAGTTGGCAAGACGTCCGCCTAGGTATATGGGCTTCCAGTTACCGGGATCCCAACAGGATTTGATTAAGCTGGCTGAGGACTTAATTATCATTGTAAGGGCTAGACAGACCGGTGAAGCTCCTCCAGGAAAAAGAAAAACTGACTATACTGATATTTACCCAGATCCCTTACTATCTGATGAGGATTCAGACTTAAAAAACTCTGGCTCAGAGGAAGGACCCTCTTATACATCCTTTGAGGAGTCAGATTCTGAGGAGAACCTTACTTCAGCTTTACCCCCAGAGGATTAAACTTTTGTGAAAACTCTTCAGGCTATGAAGCAGCATTTGCAATGGGAAGCACAAGATTAACCCAAGGCTAAGAAAAGAGTTAGAGAGTTTTTAAGACCTCCTGATCACAAACCTTTAGCTGTCCCTCCCATTTTGGATGTGGTAGAGGATGATGTTATGTTGTCCCCATTTCGCCTTCCCTCTTGTTGGTTGGGTTCGGAGTCGACCCTCTGCTTTGACTCTGCTGTATTCTAAAGCTCAAGAGCTTCCCCTGGCTCAAGGCTAGACTCTATCCCATCATGCCTAGCACTAGTTACCCAGATCTCGTTTATGATTACCCATAACACTAGACCACAATGTGTAGATGTATATAACTATAGACATATATAACCAAATATATATGAGTATATACATAAATATGCAAGACAAAACCATCAAGCCATTAGTAGAAATTCTTATTCTATCCAACTCATAAGGCAGGAAGGGAATCGAGGCCTATATAACCAAAGATGGATAAAGACTCTCGATCCTCCAGGAGCGAGAAACATTCGCCGTCGAGATCTTATTGTAGACAGTTATTTTCATGTTCCATCTTTACATTCTGATATGTCGTCCATCAGCCAACAATCCGTGGCCATTCAAAAAAAAAACAGAGATAACAATAGAGACAGGCCACACAAGGCTAAGTCTTCTGACGACTCTACTGCTAAGCAGGTAGTCAGTTCTCCAGAATTCAGTGAGGTGCTTTCACAGCCCCTGATGCCCGATTCAATATCTATGCAGGCCTCTACTGAGACTCTTTCGGAGTCTGGTATGCCACAGAAGTCTTCGTCTTACGAGCCTTTGGCTGTCTGTGCCTCAGTTGGTTCTGGAGCCGCAATGCAGGCATCAGCTTCCGAGGAGGCCTTTCGCACTACCAAATCTAGACAAAAAATTATGCCTTTTCATCAGATCGACAGATTCTTTCAGGTCTAGAAGCCAGGCCACTCCTAGAAAATCTGCTTCTAGCCACAGTCTTGCTCCTACTCCACCACCCAAAGCACAAATGCTTAAAATGGTGGAGAATCTCATCTCCCTTATCTGGGGTAGTCAGGCCACAACTTCTAAAATGAAAAGGCACCCTTCTCCAGAAATTGACAGAACACGATTCTGAGGAATCTGACTATTCAGATTTTGAAGACGACCAGCCAACCTCTGACTGCTTATGAGGTTTCAGATGCAGAGGAATCCATCCCTTCTGCCTCCCCTCCAGAGGACCTTTCCTTTGGGGAAACCCTTCACATCCTCAGGGAACATTTCCAATGGGAATCTCAGGACTTCTTCCAGTCTAAGAAGACTTAGAGAGTTTCTGGACCTGCCCCAGCACAGACCCCCGGCCATCCCCCCTATTTTAGAAGTGGTGGATGATTTTTTCCATGAATCCTGCTTAGCCCCTGACGCCGTCCTAGCTGCTCCCAGTAAACCTGACATGTATTACAGAGTACCGGATTCTCACAAATACCTGTACAGAAATCCTGCTGCAAACCCAGAGGTCATTACATAGGGACCTAAAGGAGCCAAGACTTGTTCTGCCAAGAATTCTATTCCTTCTGACAAGGATTCCAGAGCTCTGGACAGATGGGGTAAAAAAGTATACACCTCTGCAACTTTAGCTATCAGAGCACTCAATTGTCAGTTCCATATGTTAAAATGTGAACAACACACTTTGGAACTATTAAAGCAAAATATTTCTACCTTTCCTGACTGTGCCAATTCAAAAGAGTTAGCATATTTACTGCGCTCTGCTTGTCAAGTGGCCAAACACTCATTCCACTGTGGATATGACGCCCTAGAAGCCTCTGTCAGGGCAGCAGGGTCAGGATCTGTCATTAGGATACATGCATGGCTGAAAGAACAACCTCTCCCTGATCATGTGAAGTCTAAACTTATTGATGCACCCCTGGATAAGGACCGCTTGTTTGGAATAAAAGCAGAAGAGGTGCTTAAAAAGATTGGAGACAAAGCAAAATCTATGCAAACAGTAAAAAATTTCTTTCAGGTTCAACCTCACAAGTTCAGCAGGAACTTTCTCTCTAAGCACCGATCCTTCCCTGCACCTAACAGACAGGGGCAAGGTAATGCCTGCATGGACAGACCATCCAGGCCCCTATCCCAGGGCCAGCAGAGAAGCAAACAGTGAACCATTTCGGCCCCAAAGGCAGGGAGTTGTAAGCCACACTTCTATGGAAAAAAAAAACTCCCAATAACTCCCTCTCCCTCCTCTGCCCTCCCTTCACTCACCAAAAGCTAGAGGGAAGGCTCACCCTCTTCAAAGAAAATTGGCTTTCTGTAACAAAGGACCAATGGGTCTTAAAGATTATTTTTCAGGGATACAAATTCTCCTTCAGCGATCTCCCAATTCCAAGAAAGTACCCAGACTTGCCTCCAAATCAGTGGGCAGAGGCATTGAAACCGGTCCAAACTCTCATATCCTAGGGGGCAGTAGAACCTGTCTCCTCAGAACAAACAGGCAAAGGCTTTTATTTCAGACTATTCCATGTTCCCAGAAAAGAGGGCACTTGGCACCCCACCCTGGATCTGTCCATTCTGAACACCTCCCTGGTGGTCCCCAGATTCAAAATGCTAACTTTGCAGCGGCTGCTGCCTATACTGACAGAAAATGCCTGGCTAGTGACGGTAGACCTAAAAGATGCCTGCCTCCACATTCTCATAAGGGAATCCTGCAGGAAATTCCTGCACTTTAGAGCAGGAACACAACACTTTCAGTTCTTTGTGCTGCCCTTTGGCATATCTACTGCACCCAGCCCCAGCCATAGCATTTTGCAGACAGAGAAATATACAGATTTACCCTTACGTGGACAACTGCCTCATTCATGCAGAGTGCAAAGAAAAGCTGCTCCAGGACCTTCTCTTTGTCAAATCCCTCCTAACTTCCCTGGGGTTCACTATCAACGAGAAGAAATCAAAGCAAACTCCCACTAGGAAGATAATTTTTTGGGACCTCTGCTAGATATAGCATCCCAAATGGCCTTCCTATCCCCAGAAAAGCAGAGCTTCCTGCCTCTCTACTTTACCCAGCTGGCTTCCAGAAGTCACCTCACTGTGAGGAAGTTCCTGCAAGCCCTGGGGTACATGGCATCTTGCATCCTTCTAATCCCTATGGCCAGGCTTCACATGAGGAAACTTCAGTGGTATCTAAAGAATCTTTGGTGTCTGCACTCTGTCTCTAGAGACCTCTCTCCCTCTGATCCCATGTATAAGGGCCGAGTTTCTTTGGTGGGCAGAGGCCTGTGCCAAGAACAAGGGTCTTCCTTTCACCCTCGCCCTACTTGCCAGACCATCACCACTGACGCCTCAGACATTGCTTGGGGTGCTCACCTAGCAGGCAGGTGCACCCAAGGTCTTTGGGATGCCCAGAACCTTCCCTTACACGTCAATCAGAAAGAAATGATGGTAGTACAAAAGGCTCTGACATCCTTCAAACCCCATCTTAGGCCAGGGGTTCTCCTTATAAAAACAGACAACACCACAGTAATGTGGTATATCAACAAACTGGGAGGGGGGGGTCCAATCTTACCCTCTGTGCAGGGTAGCCATTAACTTCTGGCTGACAGCCGCCTCCATGGGTCTACACCTAATTGCCCAGTACCTACCAGGGGTCAGCAACACCCTGGCAAACCACCTGAGCAGAAACTTACTGGACCCCCACAAATGGCAGCTCCACAGGGAAATCTTTCTGCAAATCACTCAGGAGTGGGGGACTCCGGAGGTGGATCTCTTTGCTTCACACCTCAACCACCAGCTGCAGAAGTCCTGTACCAGAGAGTATCACCTCTTAGCATGGAAGGTGGATGCCTTGACCTTCCCCTGGAACTCCCTCTTTGTGTACGCGTTCCCTCCTTTGCCTTTTATTCCCAAAGTACTGATCAAAATAAGGGAGGAGAGACCAAAGACCATCCTCATTGTTCGAGATTGGCCCAGACAGTATTGGTACCCCTTGCTGCGCAGCCTGAGTTTACAACCGCCCCCCCCAAGCAGCTTCCTGTGATCTCAGACCTCTTGTCCTGGGGGGGGGGGGAGTACTGCCCCCAGCCTTGCAGGCTCTCAGTCTTTCAGCATGCCTTATACTTTAAAAGCTAACAAGGAGTCCCTGTTACGCAAACAGATCCTAGATGTTATCACAGAGGCCAGAAGGCCCAGCACCAGAAAATCTTACGCAGGAAAATGGAAAAGATTCTACTCCTGGAACCAGTCCAGTGGGGCCAGTACCTCACATCCTTCCAGCCCTCTTATCTTGGATTACCTAGCTGAGTTACTCAAAAGTGGTCTCTCCTTCTCTTCTATTAAAATCCATGCCTTAGCCATTTCAGCCCATTACGATTCAGATCTACTCCTCTTCTGTCATCCTTTGATTAAACAGTTCCTCAGAGGGGCTTCTAATATCAAACCTCCCAGAAGGCCTCCCACGCCAGCCTGGGACCTGAATTATGTTTTAGAAAAACTAACCTTAACTCCTTTTGAATCTGCTGCATCAACAGAATTGAAATACCTCTCTTGGAAGACTGCCTTCCTACTAGCTATCACCTCAGCCAGAAGGGTTTCAGAACTTCAGGCACTCGTGGCTTTTGAGCCCTTCATCATTTTCCATGCAGACAGGGTTTTCCTGAGGACTAACTCCTCCTTTATGCCCAAGGTGGTATCTGATGTGACTCTCAACCAAGGCCATACACCTACCCACCTTCTTTCCCAACCCTCAAAACAAGGAGGAAAGAATTCTGCACTCGCTAGATGTGCACAGACAACTCAGATACTATCTGGACCGTACTAAACCCTTCAGAAATACAGACCAGCTGCTTGTCAGCTTTACCCAGAGGCAGAGGGGAAGCCCATTTCCAAGCAAACCATTTCCAAATGGATATCACACTGTATTCATTTCTGCTACAGACTACATGGGAAACCCCCCAAGTCTATTCGTACCCATTCCACTAGGGCAGCCTCCACTTCCACAGCCTTCCTCAGAGGAGTCCCCACCAGGGGCATCTTGGAAGCTGCCACCTTGGACCTCTGTCCATACCTTTACAAAACATTACCACCTAACTCTTTTTTTTCTAAGTCTAGGGCAGGATTTGCCTCTGCAGTCCTGCATGGCTTGGTGACCCATGCCTAGGCCTCTAAACTATCCTTCCACCCCTCTCCTCAGCTTTGGGAATCCTCCCACGGGTGATGACTGCAACAGTGAAACATGAAGAACATAGTTCAGTTGTGTGCACTTAACATTAATATAGATGTTCGAGTGTATTCACTGTTGCAGTCCTGGTTTCCCTACCTCCATCCCCCTTATATCCTCCTTCCCTAGGGGGGGGACATAAGCTTCCCACTGTGGCTTTTAGCCACCAGGACCACTTTATCTGATTTCCTTGTGCTTCTGACAGGTTAGGGCAAGAAAAACTGATGTAATGACGTCTGCTGCCTTGCTTCATAGCACTGACAACCTGACATCAGACTACAGGCAACTGCAACTGACACAAAAAAAATTACTCTGGTATTCGGGCCAGCCTAGAGCTACCACAGTAGGGATAACTCCACAGGTGATGACTGCAACAGTGAATACACTCGAACAACTACATTTATGGTAAGTGTACACACCTGTACTATCTTGGCACCCTATTCTGGACCTGGCCAACTTAAAGCAATTCCTCAGGATACCAAAGTTCATAATGCTGGCCCTTCAAAAAATACTGCCCATGATTAAGCCACAGGCCTTCATGGTCTCAATAGACTTAAAGGATGCCTACTTACACATTCCCATTCAAAAATCACACAGAAGCTTTCTTCACTTCAGAGCAACCTACTGTCACTGTCAGTTTTCAGGTCTGCCCGTTGGGTTGTCTACTGCTCCAAAGGTTGTCACAAAATGCTTGGCACCAGTCATTGCTTACTACAGATCCAAAGGGCTCCAGATTTACCCTTACCTGGACGATTGCCTAATACAAGCTGCAGACATTCCAAAGATCAACATAGATCTGAAATTCACATAGGACCTCCTGACTTCTCTGGGGTTCACTCTAAACCTCAAGAAATCCAGCCTGGTCCCATCTAAACAGTCTTCCTAGGAGCTGTCTTAGACCCTTCCTTCCAGAGGGTCTTCCTCCCCAGACAGGGTCACCTATTACTTCTTACAGGTACAGGAAAATCATAGCATCACAGCCAGGGAATTCCTCAGAGCACTGGGGTTCATGGCATCCTCTATTCTCATGGTAGCCCAAGCCAGGCTACACATGAGGAAGCTGCAGTGGTACCTGAAGAGCATGTGGTGCCCAAGCTCTCACTCACTGGATGCCCAAATGCCCTTGATATCTTGCCTGAAGCATGAGTTTGTATGGTGAGCACTTGTACCCAAATCAGGGCCTACCTTTCATATTCTTTCCCCAGGGGGCGAATCCTTCACGACGGATGCCTCTGAGACAGCATGGGGGAACCATACCCAATTCCTCCAAACTCGAGGATTATTGCCTGCTCACCACAGAAGGAGGCACATAAATAGGAAAGAACTCATGGCAGCACAAAATGGTTTACTGGCTTTCAAGGACAAGTAGGACCTTGGGTTCCTAGTAGTACAAACATACAATACCACAGTCATGTACATAAACAGGCAAGGGAGCATGTATTCCTACCCCCTGTGCCATTTGTCCATGCAAACATGGGAGACAGCACAATCCCTAGGCCTGCACCTCATGGCACAATACCTGCCGGGTGAAAAGAATACCCTGACAAGACCACCTCAGCAGGAATCTGACAGACCCCCACAATGGCATCTCCATCGAGAAGTCTTCCACACCGTAACAGGGGGGGGGGGGTCTTGCCAGCAAGGACAACACTTTCCTCAAAGTTCTTCACCAGGGCAAGGCAGAAATCTGCATAGAGAACTGATGCCTTCTCCTTTCCTTGGACACGCCTCTTAATTTATGCCGTCCCACCTCTACCCCTGTTGGCTCTAGTGCTTCTGAAGATCAAGGAGGAAAGCCTTTCATGTTGCCACAGAGGGTGGACCTACTCACCCAGAACAAGGGGAGGATTGTGCACCCCAACCTTCAGACTCTCAGCCAGGTTTTTTCCACAGTGCCCTACTGCACCTCCAGCTTGAGTTAGCAGGTGCAGACCATTTTAAGAGTCTAGAAGGCCTAGTACCAGAAAATCTTACTCGGTCAAATGGAAAAGATTCTCGGTTTGTTGTCAGAAGCACTAGCTTCAGTCAAACTGTGTTAACATTCCTAACATTCTGGTGTGCCTGGCCAACCTTGTGGAGAAAGATCTCTTATTCCTCCATCAAGATACATGCCATGGCCATCTCTGACCACATCCCAAGTCTACCTCCAGTTTATTCTCACCCTTTGCTGAAGCAATTTCTTAGGGGAGTTTTTTACATTAGGCCCCCAGGAGGAAGCCCACCCCTTCTTGGGACCTGAACTTTGTCCTAGAAAAGTTAACTTTGCCTCCTTTCGAGCCTGTAGCTTGTACCACCTTAAAGTTTCTTACCTGAAAAACAGCCCTATACACTCTGCTGTCATTTCATCCAGGAGGGTCTCCGAGTTGTAGGCCCTTACGGTAGTGGAGCCTTTCATTATCTTCCATAAAGACAGGGTCTCCGTCTGAACTAATCCTTCCTTCATGATTAAGGTGGTTACTAATGTGTCTCAGAATCAGGCCATTCATCTACCTACCTTCTTTCCCAACCTTCAAAACAGGGGAAAGATTTCTGCACACTCTGGATGTACATAGGATGCTACACTTCTATTTGGACAGGACTAAATCATTGGGGAAAACAGACCAGCTGTTCATTACCATTGCCCTACGCTCAGAAAGAAAAACAGACCATTTCCAAGTGGATTTCCTGCTGTATCTCATGCTGTTACAACCATCATGGCAAAAAGCCCCCTGATTTGATTAGATCACACTCTACTAGGGCCACAGCTACTTCTATAGTATTCCTCAAAGGGGTTCCCACATAGGACATCTTGGAGGCAGCCACTTTGTCTTCTGTGCATACCTTCACTAGGCACTACCACCTGACAACCTTTTCCAAGTCTAGAGCAGGTTTTGCATCTGCAGTCTTGCAGGGAAACCTCTCTTCTTCTTAATCTCCTTCCACCCACTCATTGGGAATTTCCCTAACAGTCAGGACTGCAACAGTGAAATATGAAGAAGATAGTACAGTTGTGCACACTTACTTTTACTTCTTATTTCCCTCCTACCCACCCCCTCAGCCTACTAGGTAGGCTACTAGAATCAACCAAGGACCCTACACCTCCCAACCCTGGTTTGGGTCCACTTTTCCTTTGCCGACCTTAGGTGCACTTGGGGCCTCCTTGGATTCACACTAACTTGGTCCTTCTAGGTTACACTTAGGGGCTTCTTTTAAGCAGGTCAAGAAAGTATTGTAGTGATGACGCAGGCGGACTACCTTTATACCTGAGCATACTGACATCAGTAAGGATGTCTGCCAGGCTGGGAGGCGAAAACAGATGTCCTTCAAGAATGCAACTGCAGTCCTGACATATGGGTTGTCCTGCCTCAGGCAGCCCTTCGGTCGGCCGGATTCCAAAGTCTGGGTCCGGCGTCGGCTGATGTCGCCTCTTCCCCGACGTCAGAGCGGCTGGGGTATAAAAGCATCAGCCAACACCATCTTCTCCAGTCTTTCTTGCCGCACGGTGCCCGAAGCAGAAGCAGTTCGCAAGTGCCGGTCGGCCAGCTCCTGTGTTTTGAGATACCGAAGTCATCAAAAAGCTAAGTACCCCGTTGGGGAACCTTTTCTTGCCTCAGCCGATGTCAGATAAAACTGCAAAAGTTAATAATTGCTTGTCTTGTGGTAAACAAATACCTCATAAGGACTTCCATTCTTACTGCCTTCCCTGCCTCAGCCCAGACCACGACGTCTCGGCCTGTGCTGCCTGTGCTTGCTTCAATAAGCGCACTTGGGCACCGGGCAGAATTTGCTGAAGACTTTTTTGGGGAAAATTACTCCTATATCATGCCGTCGGAACTACCGACAGCACATACTTCCAAAAAACGGAAGGACCGGGACCGACATTCGCGGCCCGCGACTTCCACCGACACCACGCTAAAGCCTACCGCGAGTGCATCGGTCTCTTCGGAGGCGGTAATTCAACCGCTCCAGGCCGACGACACCGCTTTACCGCACACTTCGGTCCCGGAGGCTACCCCGGTGCCGGTTGTTGATTTTCCTCCTGAAACCGAAGCCCAAGATTTGCCTGACACCATACTGGTGGACAAAGTTACACCAGTACGTGGGGCAGCTATGTCCATCAAGGCCTACACACGTGCTAAGGCTGCCAGCCAGGCTAAGTCTCACCCTCCTAAATCTTTTTCACAGGGTCCCACTTCTGATAAACAGATCATGACTTTAGCTGCAGATCTAATTTCTTTAATCAGGGGCTATCAGGCTCATCCAGACAGAGGTTCTCAGCCGCCTTCAGACAAAAGGCCTAGGGTTGAGCAGGCAGATATCCTTTCCTCAGATGAAGCCTCTGGTGAGTCATGCCATTCAGATTCCCAGGAAGAATCCTTCCCGGCCTACGAGGATTCTGATGCTGATGAATCCATTCCCACTGCCTCTCCTCCTGAGGATATTTCTTTCGGGGAAATTCTCCACTCCATGAGAGAGCATTTTCAGTGGCAGGGCCAGGATTTCTCCGACTCCAGGAAAAGGCTTCGGACTTTCCTTAAGTTACCCCAGCACAGGCCTTTAGCTATACCCCCAGTGTTAGATGTATTGGATGATGTGTACTCAGACTCCAGTACTTCTCCTGATTCTCTCCCTCCTGCTCCTGTCAAGCCAGACAGATATTACAGGGTTCCTGAAGCTCATAAACATCTCTTTAAGGCCCACTCTGTTGACCTAGAAACTATTTCTCAGGGGCCCAAAGGAGTGGCCACTTCCACGGCCAAAAATCCTTTACCCGCAGACAGGGAATCTAGGTCCCTGGAGAGGTGGGGTAAAAAAGTTTATACCTCAACCACCCTTGCCATGAGGGCACTTAGCTGTCTTTTTCATATGTTTCAGTATCAGGATTTCTTGATGGATGATTTGCAGAAAAAGTTAGCCTCTCCTGAGCCTTTAGATAGAAAGGCCTTGCAGGATTTCGTTCATAATACTCAGCAGGTTAGCAGTCATTTTCTTCAGTGTGGTTATGATGCATTGGAAGCTTCATGTAGGGCAGCTATGACCGGGGCCGTCATACGTAGACATGCTTGGTTGAAGGAACAGACATTGCCAGATCATGTTAAAGTAAAGCTTCTAGATGCACCTCTGGAAAAAGACAAGCTATTTGGTGCTAATGCACAGGGTGTGTTGAAATCAATTGAGGAAAAGGCTAAATCAGTACAAACAGTCAAAGATTTCCTCCAGGTTCAGCCACCAAGGTTCAGCAGGAATTGGCATTCGAAGAATTGGTCCTTTCCAGACACTGACAAGTTCCAAAGGGGAAAAAACAGGCGTGCTCAAGGTAGAGGGCAATACCGAGGCTCCTACAGGGGCCGCCAATGGCAACCAACTAATCAGAGAAGTGGCGCAGGGACTTTTACTGCTCCACAGGGACAATCACAATAACTTGACTTTGACACCGCTGACCAAGGCTCAAAGAGAAGCACCTTTAGGTGGAAAATTATCTTTATTTGCAAAAAATTGGCACATTTTTACAAAGGACAAATGGATTTTGGACATAATAGACAAAGGTTATAGGTTCCACTTCCATACCTTACCAACAAGACAAGGCATGCCAAACCTGCCACAAAATCAAAGGGCAGAGGCACTCATACAAGTTTCAAAGCTGCTACAAATCAAAGCAATAGAAAAGGTTCCTCCTCAGGAACAAGGCCTGGGATTCTACTCAAGACTGTTCCTTGTTCCAAGAAAAGAAAAGCAATGGAGACCTATACTGGACGTGTCCGCTCTAAACACTTTTCTCATTGTGCCAAAATTCAAAATGTTGACGTTACAGCAACTTCTTCCCATGCTGGGCAAGGGGTCTTGGCTGGTTACTCTGGACCTCAAGGAGGCATACCTGCATGTCCCAATCAGACACAGCTGCAGAAGATACCTCAGATTTCTTGCAGGGTCAGAGCATTATCAATTCTCAGCATTGCCTTTTGGCTTATCTACTGCGCCCAGAGTATTCAAGAAATGCCTGGCATCAGTAATTGCACACTGCAGATTTCAGGGGATACAAATATACCCTTACCTGGATGACTGCCTTATACAAGCAGACAGCAAGCAAGCCTTGATAAGAAACTTGAACTATGTCATTCACTTACTACAGGCTTTGGGATACACAGTCAACATTCAAAAATCAAGACTACTGCCATCCCAACAAATAATTTTTTCTAGGAGTCAAACTGGACACAAATTCACAAATGGCTTTCCTCACAGAAGAAAAACAAGAACAATTACCAGTTTACTTCAAAAGCCTAGCAAAGCACACCCAGATGACTGCAAGGAAAATCCTGTAGGCCCTGGGTTTCATGGCATCTTGCATTCTTCTGATTCCACTGGCAAGACTACACATGAGAAAACTACAATGGTACCTAAAAAGTTTATGGTCTCAACACAGCCACAACTTAGAAGCAGTTATTCCACTCATTCCATGTCTACTAAAGGAATTTTTGTGGTGGGCACAAGCAAGCCAGCTAAACAAAGGCATGTCTTTCAACAAACCTCAAGCAAGCCAAACCATTACAACAGACGCCTCAGATCATGGATGGGGGGCGCACATGGAGGGCAGATGCATTCAAGGGCAATGGGCACCCCGGGAAGTGCATCTACACATCAATCAAAAAGAGATGTTGACTGTGATTCATACAATCGAGGCCTTCGGAAAATTTCTTCAGCAAGGTCATCTGCTAATAAGGACAGACAACACCACTGTTATGTGGTACATAAACAAACAGGGAGGCACCCATTCTTACCCCCTCTGCAGACTAACAGCGACTCTTTGGGGAAAAGTCCCTGAAACTGAACATACAGTTGCAATCCGGGTTTGTTCCAGGCAAGGACAATGTTCTGGCGGACAGTCTAAGCAGAAACATTATGGACCTGCACGAATGGATGTTGCATCCAGACATTTTTTCACAAATAACTCGTACATGGGGAAGGCCGGACATAGATCTCTTTGCCTCACACCTCAATCATCATCTGAAGAAGTTCTGCTCAAGGACACACCATCCTCAAGCCTGGAGAATGGATGCTCTCTCCTTCAGCTGGAATTCTCTAACAATCTATGCATTCCCACCTCTACCATTAATGACCAAGGTGTCACTGAAGATCAAAGCAGAACAACCGAAAGGCATTTTGATAGCTCCAGACTGGCCAAGACAGCACTGGTATCCATTACTAAGGAGCATAACTTGCACCAAGCCGTGGCCCCTGCCTCAGTGGCCTCTGCTTATAACTCAGCACAATTACAGGACTGTTCATCCCAACCTGCAAACATTGCAACTGACAGCTTGGAGGGTGCCATGACTTCTCCCCATACCTCTCTCTCCAAAAAAGTTCAAGAGATCTTACTGGAAGCACGCAGGCCTTCCACCAGAAAAACTTATTCAGCCAAATGGAAGAGATTCAACATCTGGAATGCCAACAAGGGTCAGGATGCATCAGTAATGAGTATCCCACAGATACTAGAATACTTGGCAGAAATGCTTCACAATGGCCTATCATATTCTTCCATAAAAATACACGGTTCAGCAATTTCAGCAAAATACAACTGTGATCCACCTGTGTTTTCACATCCTTTGCTAAGACAGTTTCTAAGAGGGATAAAGAATATCAAACCTCCAAGAAAACCACCAGTGCCTGCATGGGACCTCAACTTAGTCTTGGAAAAATTAACTCTTCCTCCTTTTGAGCCAGCAGCATCTTCAGAATTGCAATTTCTCTCCTGGAAAACAGTTTTCCTGTTGGCAATTACTTCAGCAAGAAGAGTCTCGGAGATGCAGGCCCTCATGGCAGTACCTCCATTTCTCATTTTCCATCAGGACAGAGTCTCTTTAAGAACCAATCCTTCATTCATGCCAAAAGTGATATCCAGGGTTCCCTAAATCAAGCAATTCACCTGCCTACTTTCTTTCCCAATCCTCAAAATAAAGGAGAAAAGCTTCTGCACACTTTGGACATACACAGACAATTGCGCTACTACTTGGACAGAACAAAGGCCAACAGAAAGTCTGACCAACTATTTGTAGCTTACGCTGCTGGACTACAAGGAAAGGCAATTTCCAAACAAACAATTTCAAAATGGATTGGAAACTGCATCAGATTCTGCTACTCTTTCCATGGAAAAGGTGTGCCAGCCAATATCAGGCCACACTCCACCAGAGCTGCAGCCACCTCCACAGCCTTTCTAAGAGGGGTGGCTACAAAGGACATTCTAGAAGCTGCTACATGGAGCTCCGTGCATACATTTTCCAAACATTACAACCTGCCTTTATATTCCAGATCCCGAGCAGGCTTTGCTTCTGCAGTCCTGCAGGGCATTTTAGCTACACCATCCTTATCTTAGATCCTACCACCCCCAGCATGGCTATGGTATTCAACCCATATGTCAGGACTGCAGTTGCATTCTTGAAGGACATAGTACAGTTTTGTACCTACCATAAATGTAGATGTCCGATAGATATCCAACTGCAGTCAGGTTTTCCCTCCCTCCTACCCCTCTGTAATTCTCTTTTTTGGGTCCACTCCCCCTTTTTCAAATTAGCTGGGGAGATCTGTTATGGTGTATCTGTTTATTACTGTTGTGCATGTCTGGAATTTTTATCCATTCTCTAAATTTAGCCTTCCTTGGAGGGCACCTGGCATCTGGGGCAAGAAACACTGAAGAAGATGGCGTCGGCTGATGCTTTTATACCCCAGCCGCTCTGACGTCGGGGAAGAGGCGACATCAGCCGACGCCGGACCCAGACTTTGGAATCCGGCCGACCGAAGGGCTGCCTGAGGCAGGACAACCCATATGTCAGGACTGCAGTTGCATATCTATCGGACATCTACATTTATGGTAGGTACAAAACTGTACTTTTTCTCTCATAGTCGGGCCGGCCAAGTGCTTTCACAGCAGGAAATCCTAACAGTCAAGACTGCAACAGTGAATACACTAACATTTACATTATAAGTGTACACAACTATACTTTCTTCCCTGCTGGTTTGCTCGATATGTTTCTGCAGCCTGGATGGTATGATTTTCATAAAAACTTTGCCGATGGAGAACAATCTGATGCTATAGTAGTTCTTGCATTCCATGTTGTCCCCCTTGTGGATGGATATGATGATGGCCTTCTTCCATGTGGATGGTATCTGTTCCATAACCCATAGCAGCTCGATCAATGCATGGAGTCTGTGGAGCAGGATATCGCCTCAAGCCGTGATTGCTTCCACATTGACATGATCTTCTCCTGGTGCCTTGCCATTTCTCAGTTTTCTGATCGATGATTTCACCTCTTCGACTGTTGGCTTTGCATCAGTCAGTGGGGCCTCAGGGAGATGAATGGGTGGCAGATCATGGCTGTAAAACCCTTGAAAGAATTTCCTCCAACATTTCAGGCATTCACAAGATCAGTGTACGAATGTCCCATCCGCTTTTTTGATAATGTCGCCAGTGGACTATGGTCTTTCCGCTCAGTTGTTTGAGGGTGCTGTACAGGGTGTGGTACTTGTGTCTGGATGCCATCTGGCTGCAATATGCTTCCCTTTCTGCTTTCATTGTCTGGCGAACTTCAGATGAGCTGCACCAGTATTGTTCATAGTTGACCAGCTTCACCGCCTTCCATTGGGCTATGAGATCCAGGCACTCCTCAAATATCTGTTGCTGCATTTGGTGGAAGATGGGTGGGCATAGTGATTTGGTAAATTCTAGTTTGACAGTGTGATCTGGAATTTCTGTTTGCGGTTGGAAGCCATCAGTTGCTTCCAGTCCAGCCTGGCTAGCGGAGGTGACACACTTTGCACGCTTACCCTGCAATCCATCTTCATCTTATTGATGCCCAAAATATTTTATTTGCATACACCTTTGTGCAGACTGTCCAGGGAGAGTCCTCATGCTCAGGGCAGGTTATTGACACTTCCAGTTTATGCCCTTGCCTATAGAGAAGAAACTACTACTACTTTGCATTCAGGGAGTATTTTCCTTGTAGGCTACTGTAGTCAAGACATATGGGGGATTCCATGTTATCCCCTAAACAATCAGAACCTGTCTATAGATACTTTAAACAAGACTTGGGAGGCACACATCAGCAGCCTTATGATGCAGAGACTGTGGACCTCCCACCTACAAGAGAAGCAATGTATCAGTGTCAGTGAGCCATTAGTGGTTATCCTGGCTGACAAAGCTTTCAAACTGACTTGGAAATCAGGAGCCTTGCTGCTAATCACAGCCAACACCATAGTCATGTAGCACTTACAAACAAGCAAGGGTTTCTCTCTCATAACCCCTCTGCAGACCAATCTTGAAGGTCTGGCAGTTAGCTTCCAGTTCACAGGTAAGGCTTATGGTCTCATACATACTTCTCAAATCCCAGCAACTTAATCGATATCTACAGTAAGTCAGTAGCTAGCAAACATGAGTGACATCTGAGCAGAGCCACGTTCAAAAGGCTAATGGAAACATTGGAGTTGTCTGAGACAGATATATATTCACTTTTGCAGGCAGCTGCCAGCTCCCAAAGTTCTGTGCAAGCCTTTTTTGCTTTTAGAAGGTTTGAACAATGGATACCTTTTCTTTCCCATGGAATGACTTTTTATCACATATGCCCCTCTCCCAGTTCATTTACTGCTCAGAGGCTGCAGAAAGTAAGGGGGATGAGGCTCACGATGGGTGAATTTTCTGGTCTGTTCTGGATAAGACGAGACTGTTTTGTTTCTCTTAGGGCAACTGGTAAAAGAACTTCCATATATCCTAGTTACAGTAGTAGACTTGCTGACCCAGTATTCATAGGTTGGTACTAGGCTATCGGCCCTAGGGCCTATACAAGCCTAGCCATAACAATTCCCTGGCTATTTCTTCCCACGCTATTTACTTCCCTGTACCCCGAATTTCCTTTTTCCCATCCAATCGTCAAGGTTCGTTTTGAAGAGGGCCAAAGAGGCACTCTGCTTGACATGTATGGGCAGTCTATTCCAGATCTGGGGAGTCTCTGGGTCAGGAACCTATCCCTCCAGCATGTATTGTTTATTGTGATAACAAGGTTTAGATTCCTGGAGCGTGTGGCTCTGAGGGTTTGGGATTTCTTTAAGTGTAGCGTGTCCAACAGCTCTGGGTTTGACATGGCCTTGTATGGTAAGCAGAGATCGCCTCTGAGTAGACGATATGCGACAGAGTATAGCTGGAGTTTTTTAAGGCAGTCAGCATAGGGCAACTGCTTTAGGCCTGTGATTCTTTTAGTGAGGTATTTCTGCGGCCTTTCCAGTTGTTGCAGATGTCTTGAGAGGTACATACCAAATGGGCGTTGTATTCTATAATGGGTCTAATGAGGGATGAGTACAGTGGGACAATGACCTTTTTTTATGAATGAAAAGCCCTTAGCGGTGAGGTGTGCCACATAGAAGGATTTCCTGACTGTTGTGGCGATGTGGTTATTGAAGGCGAGACCACTGTCCACGTGTGTCCCTAAGTCTCTTATCACACTTCTGGTGTTTAGTGTACTGCTACCCAAGTGGTAATTCACGGGTACATGTTTTTTCCCAAAGGGGATGACTATACATCTCTTGGCATTGAGCTCGAGCCCATTCAGTCTCACTGGTACATCCATGCCTCCCATTACCTCAAGTTTACAGCATGGATTATTTCACTGGTTCTTGTTGAGCATCTGTTTTTGAGGACATGCTAAACATCATTAACAAAGCCATAAAAGCTGCCACAAGGAAGTCTTTTCTTGCAAACTGGAAGAGCTCCTGCAAGTCAGGCTACAAGCAGTTCTTGTTGCACGATTCCTGAAGAAGATCCAGGTACTCTGTCTGTTGGATCTTTTTGTAACAGGATTTCCCCACTTCTCATACAAGGTTTATGTTTTTGCCATTTCAGTATGCAATCATTTTGATCCACCCTGGTAAAATGCATGTTGGCCAAACAGTTCCCTAAAGGGGATTCTGCATTTCTATCCATTAGGAGAGCTACCTCACTTCCTCTTAAGTCCTACAAAGTGAACCTTAGATTAGTTTGAACCAGGAGCCTGTTTCTGACATACTTTTCCTAGAAAGCAACACTTTTAGTGGCTATTGAGTCAGCCAAGAGAACTTCAAGGTTGTTGGCCCTGATATGCAAAGAGTGTTCTGAAGATGATCCTGAGAACAAGATAATTTTCTTCATAGTGGTCGCTGCTGCAGTAGTCTAAGCTATATGGGTTATATCCTGCATAAGATAAAACGGCTGATCAAGTTATGCACCTTCAACTCACCCAAGCTATTAGTCAGCTCGAGCTGAACTGACTAAAAAGACAGGTTAAAGCTTTCTTGCCAATGAAAAGAGCACTTCTCTGCGGGCTTTCGAGGATTGATGGTCTGCTAACTCTGATGTTTCATAGTTTCATAGTGTAGTACTAGGCTATCTGCCCTAGGGCATTTATAAGCCTAGCCATAGTGTATGTGGCTTTCGCCACCCCATGTAATGATACAAAAGTGTACAAATTAAATTTAGTTTACTGTGCCTCTGTCTAGTAATGACACAGAGGTGACCCCCGGGGTAAACCTACGATCACCCATCCACTCGTCAAGATTTCTCTTGAAGAGAGTCAGTGAGGGGCTCTGCCTAACATGGACTGGGATCCTGTTCCAGAGTGCGGGAAGCCTCTGGGTTATGAATCTGTCCCTCCAGCATGTCCTATTCATATTTGTGCTGAGGTTTAGATCTTTAGCTCTCGTGGCTCTGATGGATTTGGATTTTTTGAGGTGGAGCATGTCCATTAATTCCGGATTGGACATGGCCTTGTACGTCAGGCACAGATCACCTCTGAGCAGGCGGTATGCTACTGAATAGAGATGGAACTTCTTTAGTCTGGCAGCATATGACATATGTTGGAGACCCTTGATCCTCTTGGTGAGGTACTTTTGGGGTCTCACCAGCTGCTGCAGGTGCCGGGTGAGGTACATACCAAATGGGGCATTGTACTCAATCATAGGCCTGATAAGGGAGGAATATAGGGGTACAATGACATCCTTTGATCTGGATGTGAATCCCTTCATGATAAGGTGGGCAAGGTAGAAGGTTTTTCCTAACCACTTTGGCGACGTGGGTGTCAAATGAGAGGTCACTGTCAACTTGGGTCCCCAGGTCCCTGATAACTTTTTCCGTACTTAATGGATTACCACCTATGTGGTAATTTGTGGGTACTTTGTTTTTCCCAAAGGGGATGACTATACATTTTTTGGCATTTAGTTTAAGGCCATGACTCTGGCACCAGTCGTCTGTTTCTTTAAGGCCCTTCTGAAGGATGCATGTGTCAGCTGGTGTATCAACTATGGCGCCTAGTTTGCAGTCATCTGCGAACTTTGTCAGCCAAAACCCCCCTATGTTTGCCTGCACGTCTGAGAAATAAATGCTGAACAAGAGGGGTCCCAAGACAGAGCCCTGTGGGACTCCACTTGTGACTGACTTAGAATCTGACATAGCTCCAGCTATTCTGACTTTGTGGGTTCTGTCCTTTAGCCAGTTTGCAACCCATCTTGTGACATACGAGTTTACATTTAAGCTGTTGAGCTTGTCTATGATGCCTCAGTGGGGTATTGTGTCGAAGGCTTTTGCCAGATCCAGGTAGGCTGTATGAACTGCGTTGCCTTCATCGATGGCTCTAGTGACTGTTTCAAAAAAGTCCACCAGGTTTAAAAGGCAGGATCTGCCTTTTACAAAGCCGAACTGGATAGGGTCAATTGTCTGTAGGTCCCCAATGTCTTTGTTTATGAGTTCCATAATGATCCTTTCCATAGCTTTGCAGACCAGGCTGGTCAAGCTTATGGGGCGGTAGTTTCCTGGGTCTGTAGAGGTGCCTCCTTTGTGGAGTGGGACCACTGTTGCTGTACGCCAGTGTTCAGGGACATATCCTGTAGTAAGGCTAAGATTAAACAGCTTTCTTATGTGCGGGTTTAGCTCCTCTAGGAGTTCACGTAGCACGCATCCCGGGACACCGTCTGGTCCCATGGATGCTGTATTTTTAGCTTTGCTGAGAGCAGCTCTCACCTGGACATCTGAGATGTCAGGGAGGTTGCATTCAGCTGGGATAAATATTTCATCTTTTAGGGGAGAGGGAGGGGAAAAATTTGCACTGAACCCGTCTGCCAGTATGTTGGCAATATCTGTGGGTTCAGTGTATTTCTTGCCGTTATGAGCTAACTCTGAGCATATCTGAGGGTTTCCACCCACGTTTCTAACATAACTGAAGAAGGCCTCGTGGTTATCTTTAGTGTCCTTAGCAATTTTTCTCTCAAAGTTGGCCTTTGATGATTTTATGAGCGAACGTAGTTTTTTGCTAGTGCTGATCAGAGATGCCTTACCTTTATGGGATTTTGCTCTGTCTTGCAGTAGCTTCCTTCTTTTTTTATAAAGTTTGTATATGGCTGGGGTCCACCAGATAGGACGCCTGCCTTTGGTGGAAAGGGTCTTGGTTTTATTTGGGATTGCATGACCCATGCATTCTTGGAGATGTCCGTAGAAAGCATTTGTGAAGGATTCAGCAGTGTGGGATGTGGTTTCCACTGGCCCAGGGGGCTCGAAGGATACCATTTCAGTCCTAAGGAGTGTAAAGTCGGCTTTTGAGAAGTTTCTCACTGTGGTCTTTTGTGCTGGGGGTGGAGGTGGGATATGAATATCTAGGGTTATTAGTTTGTGGTCTGATCCCACTAGTGAGGGGTATACTTCCGGTGTTGAGCAATTTGTCCCCATGTTTGTGATAATCAGGTCAAGTATACTATTTTCCCTTGTGGGGGAGGTGACTAGTTGTTCCATCACATTTGAGTTGATGAATTCCAGGAACCTTTGGGCTAGGGTGTTGGGGCTTGAATAATGTACCCAGTCTATGTTTGGGTAGTTGAAGTCTCCCAATATGATGGTATTTGGTGAGACATTCATATCCTCCAGTGTCTTCAGGAAGGCTGAATGGAGTTCCTGAGATTGAGAGGGTGGTCTGTAGCATGCTACAAGTTGTATAGCAGTTTTGCCTATGGTTAGTTGCACATGGATGGTCTCCGATGCTTCATGTGTTGCCACTAACCTGGAGGTGTGGGTGTCTTTAATGAATATGGACACTCCCCCTCCTTTTGTGGTTCGGCCCAAGTTTTGGGGCCGAAATGCATGATACGAGGTATAACCTGGTAGGGCTGGGGTGCTCTCAGGAGCCTTGAACCAGGTTTCAGTTACAGCACAGACATCGATACTTTCCATACTGAGGAGTGCTTCAAGAGCCTGCATCTTGAGATTTAGACTTCTGGCATTGAGCAGCATTACCTTAGTTTTTTTCCTTTTTTGTTTTCTAAGGTGGAGGGTTTGTCTTTTGAGCCTTGCCTAAAAAAGGCACTATGGGGGTGGTAAGAGCCTTAGCCAATATCCGGAAGCCCGGTGGTGACAGGTGCAAGCCATCCCTTGCAAAGCAGCGTGGCTTGTCCAGCAAGTCATCCCAAGCAGACAGACATTGGATCCCCCTAGAATGACACCAGTAATTGAGCCAATTATTAAAGCTGATCATCGTGTCTTTGTATTGTGGCATAATTCTTGGTGATGGCAAGATGCTGCTCAGGGTCAGGGTCATACCGGCCTGGGCTACATAATCAGAGAGCTCCTCTATGTCTCTTTTCATGTAGTCCAAGGAGGTACTTCTCAGGTCATTCACGCCGGCATGGACAATGACGGAGTCATATTTGTACTTGCTTTGGAGTGACCTGAGTGCTTGTGTTATGTGGCGGATCCTAGCACCCGACAGACAGCTCACCGTTACCCTCTCTTTGTTCAGTCTGGTAAGTGGAACGTCAGTGTGTCTGACTACAGAGTCACCTATTACTAGTGTATCAGGCATGGTGTTTTGCCTTAAGGGCTGTGATTGTTTGGCACACTGACTTTGTGTACTATGTGTTGCATGTGCAGTGGTTTGAGGTGGTGTTTTCTTGGGTGTCTGCTTTGGGAGCCTCTGTTGTTTTGGTATGTTTCTTATTAGAGCCTCTGAGTATGTCTTTGTGTTTTTATGTGTTTGGTTTGCAGTTGTGGTTGATTTATGTGAGACTGGGTTTGTTGTGTGTGTGGTTACTTTCTCCTCATGTCTGGTCTTGCTAGTCCTGTGTTGAGAGAGTTCAGCCTCCAGTTTGGCTATATAGTTGCATCTCTCACATGTGTTTGTGTTTGCTGGGAGGAGGAGAGGGTTGTCTGTGTACATGAGACAGTTGTAACATTGTCCCAGGATTCCCAGATTAACCAGCTGAACTGGAGAGGACGTCAGTAATATACCACTCGACATGCCAGAATAGTATAAGGGAGTGATGAGAAACTGGGTCAGATGTTCTTCGTGTTTCACTGTTTCAGTCATCACCTGTGGGTTATCCCTGCTATGGTAGCCCTTGCCTGGCCCGAATACCAGAGTCAGTGTTCTTGTGAGCCAGCTGCTGTTGCCTGTAGTCTGACATCAGGTCGTCAGTACTATAAAGCAAGGTAGCAAACGTCCTTACATCAGTCTTTCTTGCCGTGGAGCCCTTAGCAGAAGCAGTTCGCAAGAGTGCCAGTCAGTCACTACCAGAAGTCGAATTTCAGCAGAAAACGTGTAAAGCTAAGAACCCCGTTGGGGACCATTTTTTCTTGCTCTAACCGATGTTCGAAAAAGTCAACAATTGTCTCGCTTGTGGAAAGCAGATCCCACACCAAGACTTTCATTCTAACTGCATCACTTGTTTAGGCCCAGACCACAATGTCCCTCATTGCCGGTGCTGTGCCCTCTTTAATGCGAGAACCATTCGCCGTAGAGCTCTTTTTGTAGACAATTATTTTCGTATTCCATCTTCGAATTCCGATATGGTGTCCATCAGCCAACAATCCACCGACATTCCAAAAAAATGTAAAGATAGAGACAGGCCGCACAAGGCTAAGCCCACCGATGATGCTACCGCTAAGCAAGTCATCAGTTCTCTGGAATTCAGTGAGGCACTTTCGGAGCCCCTGGTGCCAGTCTGTTTTCTGTGCAGGCCTCTGCCAAGACCCTTTTGGAGTCTGTTATGCCGCAGAAATCCACTTCGTCTTCGGAGCCTTTAACTGTCCTCTGCCTTGGTTGGGTCCAGAGCCGCGATGCAGGCACCGGCTTACAAGAAGGCCATTTGCACTACTGATTTTAGACAACAGAAGTCTTCTCTTCTGACTACTGTTTTTCAGAGACCAATGGATTCTCTCAGGCCTTGAAGCCAGGCCACTCCTAGGAAATCTGCTTCTAGCCATCATCTTGCTACTGCTCCCCCACCACAAGCTCAAATGCTTATAAGGGCGGAAGATCTCATCTCCCTTATCCGAAGTACTCAAGCCCCCACTCCCAAAAGGAAAAGGCTTCCTTCTGCAGAAATTATGGCAGACCAAGAGTCTGAGGAATCTGATTGTTCTGCGTTTGAAGAGGAACCACAGCCCTTAACTGTTTACGAGGATTCAGATGAAGAGGAATCCATCCCCTCTGCCTTCCCTCTAGAGGACCTTTCCTTCGGGGAAACCCTCCACTCCCTCAGGGAACATTTCCAATGGGAATCCCAGGACTACCCACAGTCAAAGAAATTACTTGGAGAGATTCTAGACCTGCCCCAGCGCAGACCCCTGGCCATCCCACCTATTCTAGAAGTGGTGGATGATGTTTTCCTTGAATCCAGTTTAGCCTCTGATGCACTGCTTCCTGCTCTAGCTAAACCTGACAGGTATTACAGAGTACTTGATTCTCACAAGTACCTGTACAGGAACGCTGCTGCAGACCCTGAGGTCATTGCACAGGGACCCAAAGGAGCTAAAACTAGTTCTGACAAGAATCCTCTACCTTCTGACAAAGACTCCAGAACTCTGAACAGATGGGGTAAGAAAGTATACACCTCTGCAACCTTAGCTGTCAGAGCACTCAGTTTTCAGTTCCATATGTTAAAATATCAACAACACACTTTGGAACAATTAAAACAGAAGATTGCTACCTCTTCTGATGACGCCAACTCAAAAGAGCTGGCAGAATTACTACACTCTGCTTGTCAAATGGTGAAGCACTCATTACAATGTGGATATGACGCCTTAGAAACCTCTAGCAGAGCAGCAGTGACATGATCTGTTATTAGAAGACCTGCATGGCTGAAGGAACAGCCTCTCCCTGATCATGTCAAGTCTAAACTTATTGATGCATCCCTAGATAAGGAATGCCTGTTTGGGGAAAAAGCAGAAGAGGTGCTTAAAAAGATGGAAGACAAAGCAAAATCTATGCAAACAGTAAAAGATTTCATTCAAGTTCAACTCCCAGGTTCAGCAGGAACTTCCCCGCTAAGCACTGGGCCTTCCCTGCACCCAGCAGGTAGGGCCAAAGTAAGCCCCGCAGGGACAGGACATCCAGGCCCCTATCCCAGGGCCAGCAAAGAAGCAAACAATGGACCACCTCCACCTCTAAGGCAGGGAGTTCTAAGCCAAGCTTCTATGGTAAGCACTCAGTGACCCCCACCCCCCCACCCGCCCTCCTTTCACTCCTCTAAAACTAGGAGGAAGGCTCACCCTCTTCAAGGAGAATTGGGTCTCTATAACCAATGACCAATGGGTATTAAAAATCATTTCTCAGGGATACAGAACAGCGAACTCCCAGTTCCAAGAGGGTACCCAGACCTCCCCCCAAACCAGTGGGCAGAGGCATTAAAACAGGTAAAAACGCTAATATCCCAGGGGGCGGTATAACCTGTCCCTCTGGATCAAACAGGAAAAGGTTTTTACTCCAGACTATTCCTCGTTCCCAGAAAAGAGGGCACATGGCATCCCATCCTGGATATATCCAAACTAAACACCTCCTTGGTGGTCCCCAGATTCAAAATGCAATCCTTGCAGGAGCTCCTGCCTATGCTTGCACAAAATGCCTGGCTGGTGACACTAGACCTAAAAGATGCCTACCTCCACATCCCCATCAGGGAATCGTGCAGAAAATTTCTGGGCTTCAGAGCAGGCAGAGTCAGCACCTTCAGTTCTCTGCACTGCCCTTTGGCTTCTCTACTGCTCCCAGGGTATTCACCAAATTATGCAGACAGAGAAACATACAGATTTACTCTTACCTGGATGACTGCCTCATTCAGGCGAACAGCAAAGAAAAGTTGCTCCAGGATCTTCTCTGTCAAAAAACTCCTAAGTTCCCTATGGTTCACCATCAATGAGAAAAAAATCAAAGCAAAACCCCACCAGGAAAATTGTTTTCCTGGGACCTGTGCTAGACACGGCAACCCTAATGGCCTTCCTATCCCCAGAAAAGCAGAGCTTCCTGCCTCTCTACTTCACCCAGCTGGCTTTGAGAAGTTATCTCATTGCATAGAAGTTCCTGGAATCCCTGGGATACATGGCATCTTGCATCCTTCTTATCCCTCTCTCCAGGCTTCACATGAGAAAGCTTTACTGGTACATAAAGAACCCTTGGTGTCAGCTCTCTCGGTCCCTAGAGACCACTCTCCCACTGATCCCTTGCATAAGGGACAAATTTCTCTGGTGGGTAGAGGCCTGTGCCATGAACAAGGGTCTTCCCTTCATCCTCCGCCCTTCTGGCCAGACCATCACCACTGACGCCTCAGACATAGCTTGGAGCGCCCACCTAGCAGACAGGTGTATCCAAGGCCTTTGGAATGCCCATCAACTTCACTTGCACATCAACCAGAAATAAATGATGGCAGTGCAAAATGCTCTGACTTCCTTCCAACCTCGTCTCAGTCCAGGGGTCCTCCTTATAAAAACAGACAACACCACAGTAATGTGGTACATAAACAAGCAGGGGGGCACCCAGTCTTACCCCCCCCCTGTGCAGGTTAGCCATGAGTATGTGGCTTACAGCCACATCCATGGGGCTGCACCTAATTGCCCAATACTTACCAGGGATCAACAACACACTGGCAGACCACCTAAGTAGAAACTTACTGGACCCCACACGAATGGCAGCTCCACAGAGAAATCTTTCTGCAAATCACCCAGGAGTGGGGAACCTCAGAGGCTGACCTCTTTGCCTCGCACCTCAACCATCAGCTGCACAAGTTTTGTACCAGGGAGTATCACCTCCTAGCTTGGAAGGTGGATGCCTTGACCTTCCCCTGGATCTCCCTCTTTGTGTACGCATACCCTCCTCTACCCCTTATTCCCAAGGTTCTGATCAAAATAATAGAGGAGAGACCAAATGCCATCCTCATCACTCCAGATTGGCCCAGACAGCATTGGTACCCCTTACTACACAGTCTGACCTTACAGCCCCCAAAGCTGCTTCCCTAAGGTCACACCTCTTAACCCAGGAGAGGGGGAAGGTACTGCACCCAGACCTACAGACTCTCAAACTTTCAGCATGGCTCATACACTAAAAACTAACAAGAATTCACTGTTAAGCAAACAGGTCCTGGATATCATCACAGAGGCCAGAAGGCCCAGCACAAGAAAATCTTATGCAGGAAAATGGAAAAGATTCCGCTCCTGGAAACAATCAAAAGGGGGCAGTACCTTCCAGCCTTCCATCCCTCTCATCCTGGATTACTTAGCAGAGTTGCTCAATAGTGGCCTCTCCTTCTCCTCTGTTAAAATCCATGCCTCTGCCATCTCTGACCATATGATTCAGACTCACCCCTCTTCTCTAACCATTTGATTAAGCAATTCCTCAGAGGGGCTTCTATCCTACTCCACCCTGGGACCTGAATTATGTATTAGAGAAGTTAACCTTACCTCCTTTCCAGTCTGCTACTTCAACAGAATTGAAATACCTCTCTTGGAAGACTGCCTTCCTACTAGTTATCACCTCTGTCAGAAGGGTCTCAGAACTTCAAGCTGTCATGGCTGTCAAGCCCTTTATAATTTTCCATGCAGACAGAGTCTCCCTGAGGACTAATCCCTCCTTTATGCCCAAGGTGGTATCTGATGTGACCCTTAACCAGGCCATACACCTTCCCACCTTCTTTCCCAACCCTCAAAACAAGGGGGAAAGAATTTTGCACTCACTAGATGTGCACAGACAACTCGGATACTATCTGGACCGCACTAAGCCATTCAGAAAAACTGACCAGCTTCTTGTAAGCTTTGCCCCTGGGGCAGAGGGGAAGTCCATCTCCAAACAACCATTTCCAAATGGATTTCGCACTGTATCCATTTTTGCTACAGACTACATGGTAAACCCATCCCTAAGTTGATCCGTACCCACTCCACTAGGGCAACCTCCACTTCCACTGCCTTCCTCAGAGGAGTACCCACCAGTGACATATTGGAAGTGGCCAACTGGACCTTTGTCCATACCTTTATAAAGCATTACCACCTACTTCTCTTTTCTAAGTCTAGGACAGGGTTTGCCTTTGCAGTTCTGCAGGGCCTCCTGACCCATACCTAGGACTCTACCTATCCTTCCATTCTTTTCCTCAGCTTTGGGAATCCTCCCTCAGGTGATGACTGCAGCAGTGAAACATGAAGAACATAGTACCGTTGTGTACACTTACCATAAATGTAGATGTTCAAGTGTATTCACTGTTGCAGTCTTGGTTTCCCTCCCTCCATCCCCCATTTCATGTCTTCCCCTAGGGGGACACATGCATCCCAAAGTGGCTCTGAGCCACCAGGAACACTTCTCTCTTTTCCCTTGTACTTCTTACGGGTTAGGGCAAGAAAAACTGATGTAATGACGTCGGCTGCTTTACTTTATATTATTGACGACCTGATGTCAGACTACAGGCGACAGCAGCCGGTGCACAAGAACATTGACTCTGGTATTCAGGCTGGCTGAGGGCTACCACAGCAGGGATAACCCTCAGGTGATGACTGCAACAGTGAATACACTTGAGCATCTACATTTATGTTAAGTGTACACAATTGTACTTTCCATTGCTTGTCAGATAAATGTCCTTAGGGGAAACATTTCTACATTACTTTTGTTTTTGAAGAAAACTATTTTATTTATTTATTTTTTAATATTTGCGTTAAAAAGCTGTTAAACATTGTTTAAAACTGCTTTTTCTGTAGAGAAACCAAATTTATCTTACTATCTGAAGTTTAGTTTTCATTCTGTAATCAACCTGTGGGTTCAGTTCTAATGCTTTGGAACTGACTTGATCGTTTCTATAGATCGTGGACTCAAAAAATAAACTCTTGAGCACATCCCTTACCCATAATACTTTGCGAGATTACTCCAGATCTCTTTTGCCTGTTTTCAGCTTTAGATGTGGTTTCTCCATCTCTCTCGAGCCTTGCAGTTGTCACATATTCTTCTTAAAATTTCTTCCATTTCCCTACTAAACTTATTTCAGACTTTGTTTTTTTATCTATCCCACCTTCTACCTAGTTTTCAGCAATTTTTTTAGGAAAATTTATTTCATTTTCTAACTTTCCCTCTCCCCTTTCGACTACCATTGCTGGTATCCCTTACCCTTCCCTCTTACTGCTAGTTAAGTCTATTGTTTGCCATTGATGGTAATTCTTCCTTCCAAAAAAAAAAAAAAAAAAAGACTCCTTTTCTTCGTCCTGTTAGTTTTTTTGTGTGTGTGTGTGCGTTGCCGTTTCTGACCTCTCATGGATATGGCAGATGAGAAGACTCCTGCTGGCTTTAAAAAATGTACAATATGTGGACACAAAATTCCTTTTTTCCTGACCAACATTCATTATGCGTGTATTGTCTGGGTCTGTTGCACTTGCGAAAGGGCTGTTTCATCTGCCACTCTCAGTCACCAGGCGTTGGTAGATAGAAAGAATAACCTTATTCTGAAAGGCCTTCTTCCTTCCTGTTTTGGGGAGGCCATATCTGGATCTCCAGACAAGACCAAATACAAATCTGGACATACTTCCTCCTCCTGTGGATCTTTGAGGAGAAGAAATGCTGTGCCTCTGGTCCAAGGACTTCCTTGGCACCGAGCCCAAAAAAAAGAAGACCGTGCTGGAACCGACTTCTAAATCCTCAACCCTGAAGTTTGCTTCGGAACAGTTATCTGCTTACTGGGTTCAGATTCCTTTGCCTGTTCTGGAACAGTTGTCTTCTTCCTTTACTCCACTACCTAGGACTCTGTATCCACCTTCCTTGGACCCCCCTTTGCTGACAGGCCACTGTTTTCATTATTAGACGGACCAAAGTCCCCCTCTTTGTTCTCCGTCCATTCCTCCAGGAATCTGATAGAAGACTATCTGGAGAGGTTGGTGATGAAAATACTTTGGGCCCAAGGCATGTCAGGCACTCTAGTTCCTACCCCTTTGGAACAGGCACCAACACCTTCCACTTTCCCTTCCAATCCTCCTCCTCTAACCTCCACAGGTACTTTAGAGTCCTCAGTTCCAAGCTTTCTGGAACTGACCGTGCTTGTTCCAAATTTCTCCTTTTCTTCGAAACAGACAATTGCCCTGAGCACTTTGGTTGTGTTGGGACTAGAGTCCTCTTGGGGCTGCAGCTTGACTGTCTGTTCTGAGTCATTGGAATCTGCTCCCAGCTTATTGGAGCCATCTCGGCATCTCAGTGAATCAACACTGATGAGTTTGAGTCTGACTTAGGACTCAAGGTGGTCCTCATTGGATCAGGTAGGGGCTCTGGCACCAAGGTCTTCCTTTTCAGCCAAGGAACACCTCTTCTCTTCTGGTGGGTCAGTATTTGAGGCCATGAAGGGGGCATTGGCTACTTCCAGTACCAGGTCAGTTCCTTCCTCCGTGGAGCACCTGTCTCTGGCCAGTTTGGGCCCGAAGCATCAACCAGCCCCTCAGGCTACCTAGCAGGGTATCACTTCTTCCGAAACCTCCCCTGAGTATGTCCCTCAGAAGAAATCATGTAAGAGGAAACAGTTGGACTCTCCAGAGGAGTCCATCACAGAAGACACTGATTTCGATGAGGGCAAAGAGTCCTCCAAATCACCTTCTGATGATGTCTCCTTTGGAGACATCCTGGCAATACTTCAGCAGAGAGGTGGTTGGAAGTCCCTCAACCCTTAGATCAAGGAATCTGTGTACCTGCAGGCTTTTGGTACCCACCCATCTACTTCCTTGGTATCTCCACCCACCGACAAGCTCATCGAATTGATCTCTCGTTGAATATGTAAGGCCCCTGATGCCACTGAACCAATCCCCAAGAGACCAGACAAAATTATCACAGCCCCAGAGGATAGAACTTTTTGGACATAAGGAGTTCCCGTAGATGCCATGGTGGGAGTGGCAGTCACCAAGAAGGAGCTAGCTGAAGAAAGTTCCTCTATCCATCCCCCCAATAAGGAGTCACAGACAATGGATAGATTCTGGAAGTGAGTTTATGCTTCATCAACCTTTGCGCTATGGTCTTTGAACTGCTTGGAACATTTTACAAGGTTACAATGAGATCTGATAAAGGAGTTGTCAGATAATCTCTCAGGAGCTGTTTTTGAAGAGGTACAGGATTTGTTCACCTCTCAGTTGGCTACCCTGACATCCATTTCCAGTTCTTCCATGAGGCTAATTTCTCATCTAGCCGAGAGGAACGACAAGAGCAGTGGGTTCAGACGTTTCCATAAGGAGGCACTCCTGGATACGTTTGTACGATTTTGCGGAGCCCTTCAAGTCTGTTTGTCAATGCACCTTTTGACGACTCTTCCCTTTTTTGGCTCAACTTGTAGAGACACTTTAGCCAGGTGTGAGAAGGATGGGAAAAACCTTTCTGCCATTGGAGTACATTTTTTCCACTTCTCAAAGGTTCATCTGTGGTGTAGATCAATAAGTGTGTGTATGTCTTTAAGAAGCTGTCTTAAGGGCTTGCACAAGTGTATAAGTACTGAGCGATTGCGAGGCTGACTGCCATTTTGTAGGAAGCTGTTGTGATGTAAGCATGTATGTCTGTAAGGTCTGTATGTTAATCAGTTCATTTATTTTGTGATGCTGCTATCCATCCTGATGTATTTTCATGTAATAAAGCAGCTAAACGAACTACCCCACCTGTTCATCATCTGTATTAAGAGGGATGAGTGACATGTAGGAACCAATGAGGAATGGGCAAAATGTGGTTCATGAAGTCTGAAGGGTCTTTCCAGACTATACTTGGTGAAAATTCCCCCCAAGGGCAGAGGGTAGAACAATAATGGAAGACGCTGCTCTCACAGCAGTGGTGGGCCACAACATCAGGGTTTTTGGGATACCTTCTTCAGGCAACCCTTCCACTGCTCCTGAATGCCCAATTGCCTACCTCTGGAGGCAGTCGGAGGTTGCATATCTCTGTACCTAAAAGCCTGCCAAGAAATCACTTCTGATACTTGGGTGCAGAGAATCATTTCCAGGCTATATAATGAGGGTAGAACAATAATGGAAGACGCTGCTCTCACAGCAGTGGTGGGCCACAACATCAGGGTTTTTGGGATACCTTCTTCAGGCAACCCTTCCAATGCTCCTGAATGGAGGCCCAATTCCCTACCTCTGGAGGCAGTCGGAGGTTGCATATCTCTGTACCTTAAAGCCTGCCAAGAAATCACTTCCGATACTTGGGTGCAGAGAATCATTTCCAGGCTATATAATTCCCTTTTCCCTTCCCTGTGTAAAGAGATTCCCTGATGTTCCAGCCAGTCAAGGAAAGAGGTAGTTATTCAAAATCAAATTCTGCTAGAAAAAGATATCCAAGAAGTCCCACCTGACCAAACAGGAACTCCACTTAGATATCAAGTATTTCTTTCCGAAAAAGTGATTTTCCTTTTTTGCAATCCAACACTAAAAGTGCCACCCACAGGAAAAACATTTATTCCATTTGTTGTGTGCTTGAATGTATTTGTTTGCCTTTCTGTGAGTTCTCACATTTTCTTTCCCATGTTTCTCATTTGTTACATAAGGAAGACTAGGACTGGCAGTGTTAGAGTAGGCCATTGATTCTATTTACAGAGCCTTTAGAAGAGTAACTGTTCTTAAACATGGTTATTAAAATGTGCCTTATTAGTCAGTGATTACCAGAATCACATGTCAGATAAATAATGTACAACCTAGAGCTACTGTTTTGAGTCTGGACAGAAGCAAGGTTTTCATGCTGATTTTTGAAATGTAAATGAGTAAAACTCCACTCATGTTGGTTTTAATTTTTCTTATCCCACATTAGTAGACTTTCCCTTTAATCAAACCCATGTGCCAAAAGAAGATTCTGCTTGAGCTCAGCCACAGCCTTCCCTATGCCAGCACGTGGAAGGTTTGTGAAGAAATATCAGTAAGTCTTCCAGCGTTAGAGTGTGCAGGTGCTGTATTTTTTTGCCGTGAGTATTTGATTTGACCTGGTCTTCTTGTTTGTTGGTGCAGATAAAGTTCCAGGTACTGAGATATCTGTAGCCAGCATAGATGCAGCATTTGTTTTGTCTGTATATAAGGCCCAGTGATTGTATACCTCTGAAACAGAGACATTTAGTGTCACCTGCTGAATCAAAGTTGCAGGCACCTGTTCATTACCAGATGGCTGTGTAAGGTCTCTCTTTAACGGAGTTTACCATGGTGCTGATGTTGCAGCTGTGTTTAGTTTGACATCTTCTATAATTATGCAGATATTTCACCATTTTTACTTTTAACTTTCAGCCCAGATGTAGCTTGCCTTTGAGACTGTGTTAATAGGAGGGACTTGTCTGAAGCAGATGCTACTCTAGTTTCAGCATGTATGCTCCCAGCAAACTCTGCCTGATCACAGTGCTGATGTAGGCTGCAAATCCACTGCCAACAGAACAATCAATACTGATGAAAAGCACTTTAGAGGTTCCTTTTAAAATGCCTGTGCTGCTTGCCAGGGGTCCCCCAATCATTAAACGGCTTATCTTATCTTTTGAGTTGGAGCCCATTCCAAAAAGGCTTTGCAAGACTACTGCAGAAGCCAGACACCTGGATCCCCTGGAGTGACTTTCCCACAACTGATTTGGAGGATGTAGAATGATGGTGCTCCCTTGAATCTTCCAGCGATTCCAGATTTGATGAGTTTCTCCACATGATACAGGTAAAAGGAGAGTGTCCCACAGGTTCCATTTCTTTGTCCCAGAGGAAGACTGCAAGAAATGTATTGGGTCACCGTACCCTGGGGATATTGAGAATGCCACCAGGGTTTCATAGAGTAAGCCTGATACGTTTGCCTCTATTCTCTGAAAGCCTTATAGAATTTGTTGTCCTAGAGATTTGAAATTACAGTCAGAGATACCAAAACCAGACTCATTAGTGAGTGCAGCAACCCTGAAATGGCTATCACTCCACAGAGCACAGATATTTGTTTGCCAGGTAAAGAAGCCAAAATAATAAATTAGCTTAGGTCATTGCATCTTTCCATCCCCATTGCCATCTTTGGTGATACTAAATTATTTGACCCACGAGTTTTATTTTTCTGAAGGATCTCTTTGACCTTGTAAACTCTGCTGTTAAGGTCATGCCAGAAGGGGATGAGAAGCAGGCATTGAGCACCCTTGCAACCATGTCCTCCGTGTTGACAAATTGCATGGTCCATGTGATGTAGAACATGGCTGAGGGTTTGGCTGGAGCTGGGGCCACTGGGATAGTGATGCACCAGCACACCTAGATTTACAAAGATATGGAAACATTAGTAGACTCCCCTTTTACAGGTGGCTTCTTTTGGGTCAGGAAGGAAATAAACATTTTAAAACTGGAGGAGAAGAGCAAAACCATAACAGCTATGGGAGTTAAGTTTCAGCATCCCCAGTAAGTCTCCTGTAGAATGCATAAGAACCAGTATAAAATGTGGTCCTAGCACTGTGACCATAGGTATCACACCAGAAAAGAGCTGGAAGGATCTAAGGGCAAGGCTGTTTCAGTAACAGGCATCTGCTGAGTCAAAAGAAGTCACTGCTCATCAGGAGGTTGTAGACATGTTACAAATGGTCATCAGTAATCTAAAGACCTTCTTCAGTAGATCTCCTTTGCTGCCAATCAAAGGAGGCTGACTGCAGTGCTTCAGAATCATATGGGACAAGTAGATAAGGGTCATACTTCTCAGAGTCATCTCTCTCTACTCTTCCCTCATTAGACCAATCATTGAGTACAATGCCCGATTTGGCATGTACCTCACTAAACACCTGCAACAGCTGGAAAGGCCACAAAAGTACCTCACGAAGAGGATCCTAGGCCTTGAACACATGCCCTACAAGGACAGACTCAAAAAACTCCATCTTTTCTATGTTTCATATTGTCTATTAAGAGGTGAACTCTGCTTGACTTACAAAGCCATGTCTGACCCAGCCCTGTTAGAAATGTTACACTTAAAGAAATCTCAGTCCCTCCACACCACACGCTCCAGGGACCTCAACCTCATTACCACAATCAACAGAACATGCCAGAGGGACAGGTTCATAACCCAGAGACTGCCCATGCTCTGGAATAGACTTCCCATACATGTTAAGCAGAGCACCTCACTGGCCCTTTTCAAGAGAAATCTTGATGAGTGGATGGGAAATAGAAAGTTCACCCCGGGGATCCAGTGTCTATACTTGAGAGAGGCACCGGGAACTAACGGCAGCATGATGCCAGGGCACTTCTATGGGCTAGGCTTGTAAAAGCTCCAAGGCTGTTGGCCTAGTGCACACCTATGAACCTGTAATATCCAGAGGTTACAGAATCTACTCCAGATCACCCCTAAATCTCAAGTCCTTGCCAGGTGTCCCACCACATTAGAGAGCTCAGGCAGATTGGGAGGTTGCAGCCCTCCTTGGCAAAAGCAAAAGTGCCACCGAAGAAGCCCATCTGATTAGGCAGGTCAAAGCTCTTTAGATTCTTTGTAGTGATCAGAAAAAACTTGAGACCTCAGGCCTATCCAGGATCTTTGAAGCCTAAACAAGTTTATTCCAAAACAAGTCTTTCTCCAAACAGTTCTCCTATGCCTATCAAGAGGAAATTATCTGTTCTTTAGACCTTTATGCTACAATATTTCCATGTCAAGACTGGTGAGGAGTCTAGGAGGATTCTGCACTTCTGGTTGGAACAGTAGTGTTTGAGGTACCTACCCTTCAGTCTTGACACAATTTCTCCATTGTGTTTACAAAGTATGACAGTAGTAGTAGGTTACCCAAGGCTGTGAGAAACCAAGGTATTCCCTTTGGCTGCTGCCTGCATCATAGAGAAAGGTGTTAATGCTCCACTCATTGTCTCTTGACAAGACTGCTCTAAATGCCTGAAAGTGTCATCAGTATAGTCGCACAGCAGTTCACTCCAGCAGAACATCTAACTTTGTTTGATCTGCATTTTGGATACCACCCACTGCAAAATGTTTGTGGACCAGGAATAAACTCTCTAGTTGGAAGTGCGGAATTGCTGTTGGGGTGGGAATGTATGGCAAGATTTGTCCTCAATCCTCAAAGTACTGGGCGATGTGACTGCTGCCACAGCCTTTGTGCTTCATGCACAATTACACATGCAGATAATGCCAGGGGCACTCCCATGCAGCCTTTTTCCAAATAGTTATATTAACATTCTTGTGCATGTGCCATCTTCAGTTGCTGCCTGCTCCCTCTCATTATGGCTACAAGAAACCTTTTTCTGGTTACTCAACCCGTGCAGCTGCTTAACACATTTATGTGCCCATGGGTAAGAGGGGCATTTCTAAGGCAGGCTGGTACACAGCTCTTGGCCCTCAGAAATCCTGGCTACATATCCAAGTTTTGGAGCTCAGAGCATTTTAGATGGCCCTAAAATTCATTCATATTCATTTGGTCAAAGGTCCTATACTGATCCACACAGAGTATGTCAGTGATCTGATATATGAACAAACCTGGAGAAATCCATTTGTTCTTATGCAAGAAGACCATCAAGCTCTAGGATTGGACCTTGAATCAGTACATTTACCTGGTTGCAGTGCACATTCTGGAAGAATTCCTTACATTGCTGGACAGATGCAACAGAATCCTACTCCCGTCCCATAAGTGAATCCCTGTGTCAAACCATAATGAACAGAGTGGTGTTCATCATTCATGCTGCCAAAATGGCGTATGGGTTCTGTGCCTGCACATACTCACACTGGCAACTTTCCAGAGCTCAGAACCCCTCCTGTTCTGTAGGATTTGCTAAGCCTCTGCTATGAAGCCCCTCCCATCAGGGGAAGCACAGCTCCCATCACAGTCGGTTAGTGCAAGCTGTTGGATTCACACAGTTGAATCTCTTTGTGTGTGTGTGTGTGTGTGTGTGTGTGTGTGTGTGTGTGTGCGTGTGTGTGTGCGTATATACATATCTATCGCTATAGATATATATGTGTGTGTGTGTGTGTATATATATATATATATATATATATATATATTTGCCAGTATTCTTGCTGCTTATTACTGCTATTTCCTCTGGAATTTTTAACGTATTGTGTTTGTCTGCTTAATACTGCTTTTAAGCAGTTATGGGACTTTTGAAAACTGATGATCTGTGGTTTCAGTTAAACACTAGGTCACTTTTGTTTCTGTATCTGCTTCTGTTGGAAGGCCTGATAGGAATGTTTTGCATTTTTTCACTTCTGTCTTCATTTATATAATATTTACTACTGATTTAACACTAGCTGGTTAAATCACAGTTATACTGCAAATTACAGTTTGCATTTTTGTCAAGGTGTTTTAATTTCTTATAAGCGAATCTAAACATCAGTGCTTATTTATGCTGTTTTAAAATATTTATTTAATGGCATATGTTTGATTTTTTTCACTGGCAAATGAATTTTACTTGGTGCTGGAACAGTGTGCTGTTATGTAATACACTATGCAGACTGTAGAACAAAGCTTGGCACAATTTAAACTTTCTGTTATACTTTATGCAGTTTAGCCCTTTTTGATGTGTGCGGACATAGTTTATATTTTCTATTATATCTGCCCTTAATAGAGTCAGTATATTATTCTGGCTGGTGTTTTTTCCCTTGATTTGATGGATCTTGATACTGATATGGCTGTCCCTCTACCAAATACAGTTGCAGCTAAAAATAAAATCAACAAAAACATGACTCTGCGTATGGTTTTTGAATCTGTTGTTGCTTTAAGCCAGTCTGTAGACCACTTACCTTAATCTCTGTCTTTGGTGTGAACCCATAGCCCTGTGTGGTATGGGAGTCAGACATATCCTCTGGGGCTATTCCAGTGCCTTGTTCAAGTATAGGAGAACCAAACCCTTCAGGTACTGGGTATGTGTGGCATAAGAGACCTCTTGCCAGACATAATACTCTGTCCCCAGGTATTTTGTCCTCTAGTTGCAGTTCATAGTAAGAAGAAAGAGAAGCTTCACCAGATGACACAGGTTATTGCCATGTATAGGGCTGGTGTGGTTTCCTTAGTAAGTGTTTTACAGTCAGCTAATCTCTGAGACTATGCTCCTACTCAGAAGGACTGTGAGGCTACCTTCCCTATACCACAGATTTTGATGAAGACTCTTATGCAGACAGTACTGAACACTCGTCTGTCCAGTCTTATTCTTCAGAAGGTGAACATGTTCAAAAACCCCCAAGCCAAGTGTTCACCTTTCCACACATGCTACCTAAGTTTAGAGAAATCTTTGACTGGAAGCAATCTAGAGCTGTACCAGAGATTGGTAGACTTTATGATCTTATTGAGGATGAAATTCCAAATGTTTTTGCTAGTCATTCTCTGTTACTGGCCTTAGAAGGTATCTATAAAACTGCACATAAAACCCCTTTGGCTAGTGAACCAGTTCGTATAACAGCTGCGAGTGTCAGGAGAGAGTGGTACACTCCGACTTAGAGCAATTGCTGCTGACAGCCTGGATGCTTTTATCTTGATACCATTTAGCGACTTATTCCATGAGGATGTCCAGCAAATATTGAAGGAGGCAAAAAACCTGCAACTGGAACATTTTATATTTACAAGTGGATGAGTTTTTCTAGGTGGTGCCTAACTGATAATCAGAAGGTCCAGTATAATGTCTACCCCTGCGGTTTTGAAATACTTGTGTGATTTACGTTAATGGTGGCTTCTTTTGCATCTGTAAAAATTACATGGCTGTGTACAGGATTCTGATTATGAGGGGGACAGCGAACTGGCTAAAAGATGCAACCCACAAAGTTAAGGTAGAAGGTGCCTCCTAAGAAAGCAACTAACAACCTGTCTCGGGATTCAGTAGTGGGACCCTTCCTATTTGGCATGTACTTCTTGGACCTCCAGACCCGTGACTAACAAAGTTTGTTGTTGACTGCAAGTTAGGTATTATCCAATCACTCCTAGGTACATTGTCACCAAAGGAATAGCAAATCCTCACTAGCCAATAATAGGGTTTATAGGTTTGTATTAAGCTATTGATCTGATGGACTATTTGTAGCCTAGCCAATGATTCCACCAATTTACCAAGATACGAATTTATACAATACCCTGACTTAATCTCATCCCCTTTCTGTAAGAACTAGAGGAGCCAGATCAGGAGTATATGATTGCCCATCCATTCATCCGTCTTGCACTTCAAAAGTGGTGTGGAGCTACTCTACCTATAAGGGGAGTCTGTTTCACCTACCAGCAGATCCTAGTTATGTTTCCGTGGTAGCTTAGGTCGCTTGAGCAAGTGTTTACAAGTGTTTAGGGAGATATTAGTTTTGTGGATGCATGGGAGGTTACATAGGACCAGGTTTTTCAAAGCTGTATAAGCAAGGTAGAGATCTCCTGTCAGTAATTAAGAAATGGAAGCCTAGAAAGAGCTTTAATGTAGTCAGCGCAAATCAAGGGGACATGCTCTCGATTTCTTTTGTAAAGAAATGCTGCAGTCTGAGCTAGGTCATATGCCAAACCAAGTACATACCAAAGGTGGCATTATTTCCTATTACTGCTATGATAAGGGAGGAGTAGATAGGAACAGTGACTTCCTTGGATCTAAAAGATGTGTCCCTAATGATTAGTCCGGCTATAAAAATTATTTCCTAACAGTATACACATGCTGGTCAGAGGATAGTTCATTCTCAATGAAAGTGCCCAAGTCCCTATTGTGACTGTGCCAGTTTTGTTTTTTGTTTTTTTTTTTTGGTGGTGGTAGGGGGGGAGTTGCCTGTATGATAGAAGCAGGAGTGCCCAGAGTTCTAAAAGGACACTGCAACATTTTTTGGAATTTAGTTTGAGGCCATGGTCTAAACACCATATGCTAGCATGAAATAGACCATCCTGGAGAATACATAGCTCATCGAAGGTGTTTGACTGCTGTGAGTTTGCAGTCATTGACAGACTTTGTCAGCCACATGCCCTTGGCATATGCTTTAACATCAGAAAAGTAGATACCAAAGAGGAGTAGTCCCAGGACTGATCTTTGAAGGACACTTCTAGTTACTACCTTTTACTAGGGTGTGCCTGCAGCACTAAAACTGGGTTCTGTCAGTGAGCCACTTGCTATTTAGTGGGTAACACAGGGTTTACATTTAATTGGATTACCTGATCACTGATGCTTGAGTATGGTATGGTATAGAAATAATTATGCCATATGAACCAATTTACCCGAGTTTAATGCCTTAGAGATTTGTTTAAAAAAACTCCCATCAGTTTTAATAGGCAGTATCTGCCTTCAGTAAATGCAAATTGTTTAGGGTCCAGGGTTTGAAGACTGCTTAATGTCATTGTTTGAGGTCTGTAATAATGCTTTCTGCTTCCTTACAGAGAAGGCTTCTGAGGCTGCTAGGTGTGTAGTTGCCCGGGTTAGTCATGGGTCCTCCTTTGTAGAATGATTGTCTATAGTAGTCCATATTTCTGGCATGAATCCAGTGAAGAGTCTTAAATCAAGCAGATGTAATAAGGAATCCGTTAGACAGTGTTTGGTGCTTTAAAAAAGGCAGACTGGTACATTGATCCCATGGAGCTAGTATTTTTAAACTTGAGAGAGCACTTAAGACTTGCTCAGAGGTAATGGGGGGGTGACATAAACATGCTGATATGCTGCAAATAATTTGGGGAAGATAGACTGGTAAATTATGAGATGAATTGGTTTACTAATGTGTTGTCATTGTCTCTTGGGGTCAAGTATGGGATATTTTGTAGGAACTTAGAACACTGCTAGTTGTTATTTTTTTACATTCCTGATATAGCTGAAGAAGGCTTGGGAGTTCTTAGTTTGGGTTGCAGTTCACAATTCGTACTTGCTTTTGGAGGATTTGATTTTGTTTTTAAGTTCCTTGTTGATTATTTTGAGCTGTTCTTTACCTGATGTGATGCTAAGTTTGTTTTTGCACTATTACCCACTGAAAATGCCATTACAGTGGCACTCTGCTCAGTACAGCTCTGCACAGTAAATACAATACAAGAAAACAAAAGAACATATGAAAACTGGATAAAATCTGAATCCCATTTGCTCTAAACCATCCAGAAACGGCAGCAGTTAGTCTGACTCTGAACCTGAAGCAATTAGACTAACCCTTCCTTAAATCAAATCACAATCGAATCTTGGATGACTTCCACTCCTGCCCAAGCAAATTTACTGAAGTAGCTTTTTAAGTGGAAAAAAAACAGTATTAAACAAAGCAGAACAGCTAATGTGCCAGCAAGTATCAGCAATAAGCAGCGGTTATGGTATGGACATATTAAACGTCCCATGGTCAGGTCGAATAGAATAGGCACTTTTCCATGGTGTGTGTGTAAAGCATGTGACCTAATTTTATTTTTTACATCCAACTACTGGGAAGAAATATTGCCCTAAACTTTTCAGACTGTAGAAGGATGGATTTAATCTACTTAGCCAGCTGTAAGGATTGCCAAAGTTTCTGTGTAGGGAGGACAAATCAATCCCTTAAAGAAAGGATACTTGAACACCTGGGTGACACACAGAAGTGTGATGTCTAATGTTTTAATGAAGAACATTGAGTCCCGAAACACAGTTTTTCTTTTATGGTGTTGCAGTTAACCAGTAAAGATATGAGAGGGGGAATGTCTCGAATAGAACTGAAGATGATGAGTTAAAGTAGATAGTTACTCTGCAGGCAGAGAGGTAGCTTGGTCTTAATGGAAATATATCTTTAAATCCAGTTCTGAGAGCACATGAACTGTTTTTACTAATTGTGCCAGTACTTTTATCAAGTGAAATTAGTTAATTGTTTTATTTGTTTTATTATTTATGTGTGAGTTATCTGTGTGGATTTATGGTCTGGAGAAGCACAGAGTGTGTAGAAGCAGTTAGTGAGTAATAAGTTTCATTTGCTTTTAGCCCTGGTGTTTTGTGTCTGATTTTTATTGGATTTTTGGTGGCTGTGAGCTCAACCTTTAACCGTGTTGCTTTACTGTACTATGCTTCAAGTCTCACCTGGACAGTCGGATGGTAACCTGCAAATTCATCCCCAGCATGATCAGCTTTGCCCTTATCGAGGTGGGATGTGCCTCATAAAGGGTGGATATCGGCAAGGCACAAATGGTCTTATGACTTTATTTTGTTGCGATTCCTACAGTCATTTGATCCTATGAACCAGTTTTTATTTATTTTACATTTGTTGACCGGGAGTGTCCAGCTGAGCTATTGCCCTTTTTCAGCGGAGGCCTGAGGAGAAAAGCTCCAAATATATACAGTGCTATAAAAATAGCAATACAAATAATTTCAATAAAAATAGCAATAGAGAATTTTGGTAGTTAAAATACCCAAGCTGCACATGTATATTGTTGACAGATAAAACAGTAAACAAAAAGGAGAATGTTTAAACAGTAGAATAAGTTGTATGTTTTGCTTTAAAAAGAGAGTTGAGTAATTATAAGGATGTCCTTCAAGGATGCATCTGCAGTCATAACAAATGGGTTGTCCTGCCTCAGGCAGCCCTGCGGTCGGCCGGATTCCAAAGTCTGGGTCTGGCCTCGGCTGATGTCGCACTTCACCCGACGTCATAGCTGCTGGTGTGTAAAGGCATCAGCCGACGCCATTTTGCTCAGTCTTTCTTGCCGCGCGGTGCCTGAAGCAGAAGCTGTTCGCAAGTGCCGGTCGGTCAGATCCAGAGATTTCAGCGTACCGAAGACTTCTAAAAAGCTAAGTACCCCGTTGGGGACTCTTTCTTGCCTCAGCCGATGTCAGACAAAGTAAATAATTGTTTAACTTGTGGGAAACAAATACCTCATAAGGATTTCCACTCTTACTGCCTTCCTTGCTTAGGCCCAGACCACGACGAATCAGCTTGTTTAGCCTGTGCTTCCTTCAACCAACGGACTCTTAGACGTCGGTCGGAGTTTGCTGAAGAGTTTTTTGGCTCCACTTTTGCATATAAAATGCCGTCGGAGACTCCGACTACAGATTTAGCTAAAAAACGCAAAGAGAAGGGCCGACACTCGCGACCCGCAGTTTCGGCTGAAACCACGGTTAGGCCTACCGCGAGTGTCTCGGTTTCGGCTGAAACAGAGACCTCGGTTCTCCCTTCGGCCGAACACTCAGGCCATGGCTGAATCTGCTGCAGAAATTCCTGCTGAAGTAGCAGACACACACGAGTTGTCTGACACTATTCCGTTGGACATCTCTACTCCTGCACGTGGGGCAGCTAGACCCCCTGCTTCTATGTCTATCAAGGCCTTTTCCAGGGCTAAAGCAGCCAAACTTTCCAAGGCCTTATCTTCAAAAGCTCCCTCTCACAGGCCTACCTCAAGTTCCCAGATTCTCAGCCTTGCTGAGGACCTTATTTCTCTGATCACGGGAACCCATCCTCACCCAGACAGGGCCTCACAACCCCCTCCTGAAAAGAGGCCTAGGGCTGAACCCCCTGAACCTCTGTCCTCTGACTACTCCTCGGATGGTTCAGATGTATCGGACCATCAAGAAGGCCCGTACTCACCTTATGAGGATTCTGATGCAGAAGACTCCATTCCTTCTGCCTCACCTCCAGAAGAATTTTCTTTTGGGGAAACCCTACACTCAATGAGGGAACACTTCCAATGGCAGGGTCAGGATTTTTCTGATTCTAGGAAAAGGCTAAGGACTTTTTTACACTTACCACAGCATAGGCCTTTAGCCATTCCACCTGTACTATCAGTTGTTGATGATGCATACAATGATGCCAGTACTGCCCCTGATTCTCTTCCCCCGGCCCCTGCAAAGCCTGACAGATACTACAGAGTCCCGGATTTTCACTACCATCTGAAAGAGAATCTAGAGTATTAGAGAGATGGGGTAAAAAGGTTTATACATCTGCTACTCTTTCTGCCAGGGCTTTAAACTGTCAATTTCACATGATACAGTACCAGGAATTTTTGTTAGATCAGCTGAATAAACAACTGGCCTCTCCTGAACCTTTAGACCGTAAGTCCCTTCAGGATTTGGTACACAATTCTCAGCAGGTCAGTAATCATTTCTTAAAATGTGGCTATGATGCACTGGAGGCTTCATATTTAGATCAGCTATGACTGGAGCAGTGATTCGAAGGCATGCCTGGTTAAAAGAACAATCCGTACCAGACCATGTTAAGTCTAAACTCCTGGATGCCCCTATGGAGAAACAAAGTTTGTTTGGCTCCCCTGCACAGGAGGTTCTAAAGAAAGTGGAAGAAAAAGCAAAATCTGTCCAAACAGTCAAGGATTTTTTGCAGGTCCAACCTCCGAGGTTTAGCAGAAATTGGCCTTCAAAGAATTGGTCCTTTCCAGACTCCTCCAGAGCACAGAGAGGCAGAAATAGACGCCCAAGAGGCAGAGGTCAATCTAGGGGTGCCTACAGGGGTCGTCAGTGGCAACCTGCCAACCAAAGAAGTGCCGCCACAGCTGCAACTGCAACCACTTCTACAGGACAGACACAATGACTTGGCTCTGATTCCGCCTACCAGGGAACAGCTGGAAGCACCCTTGGGCGGAAAGCTAGCCTTATTCTCAAGAAATTGGCATTGTATTACAGGAGACAAATGGACTTTACAAACAATAGACAAGGGCTACAGGTTTCACTTCCGCACTCTACCAAAAAAGAGAGGAATGCCAAACCTTCCACCAAGCCAGAAATCAGAGGCTCTAAAACAAATCATCAGTTTACTACGGATGAGAGCAATAGAAAAGGTACCATCTATGGAACAAGGCCAAGGATTTTACTCCAGACTATTCCTTGTACCAAGAAAAGAAAATCAATGGAGGCCTATTCTCGATTTGTCCGCACTGAACACATACCTCATTGTTCCAAAATTCAAAATGCTGACCCTACAGCAACTTCTTCCAATGTTGGGCAAGGAGTCTTGGCTGGTGACTCTATATCTCAAGGAGGCATACCTGCACGTCCCTATACGACCAGATTGCAGAAGACACCTCAGATTTCTTGCAGGATCAGAGCATTATCAATTCTCAGCATTGCCCTTTGGTTTATCTACTGCGCCCAGAGTATTCACGAAATGACTGGCATCAGTAATTGCTCATTGCAGGCTTCAGGGAATTCAAATCTACCCATACCTGGACGACTGCCTAATACAAGCGGACAAGACAAAATTAATAAAGGATTTGGCCAACGTCATACAACTGCTGCAAGCCTTGGGATACACAGTCAACATGCAAAAATCAAGACTAGTGCCATCCCAAAGGATAACATTTTTGGGTGCAGAACTGGACACAATAACTCAGATGGCTTTTCTCACAGAGGAAAAACAAAAACAACTACCACTCTATTTCATGGCATTAACAAGACAAACTCAGCTTACTGCAAGGAAAGTCCTGCAGGCCCTGGGTTACATGGCATCCTGCATAATATTGATCCCACATGCCAGGCTGCATATGAGAAAGTTACAATGGTACCTAAGGAATGTATGGTCTCAACACAGACACAGTCTAGAAGCCCAGATACCAATCATTCCATGTCTGAAAAAAGAATTCCTGTGGTGGGCTCAGGCCTGTCAGATAAACAGAGGATTGCCTTTCCACAAACCACATTCAAGGCAGACCATCACCACGGACGCCTCAGACCTAGGCTGGGGGGCACACATGGAAGACAAGTGTATCCAAGGCCTATGGTCACAAGACCAGCTGAATCTACACACAAATCTAAAGGAGATGCTGGCAGTGAAACATGCAATCGAGGCATTCAGACCATTCATCCAGCAAGGACACCTGCTGATAAGGACGGACAATACCACAGTCATGTGGTACATCAACAAACAGGGAGGCACACATTCATACCCTCTATGCCGGACGGCAATGGACCTGTGGAACTTGGCCCTGAATCTCAACATCCAACTGCAGGCCAGATTTGTACCAGGAAAAGAGAATTCACTAGCAGACAGCTTAAGCAGGACTACCACGGATGCTCACGAATGGATGCTGCATCCAGATATTTTCAAAACCATAACAAAGAAATGGGGAATGCCAGAGATAGACCTGTTTGCCTCCCCACACAACCACCAACTGAAGAAATTCTGCTCAAGAGTATACCACCCACTTGCCTGGAGGGTGGACTCCCTTTCTTTCAGCTGGAAGGACCTGACAGTATATGCCTTTCCACCTCTTCCTTTGATGTACAAAGTTCTACTGAAGATCAGAGAGGAACAGCCAAAGGTAATTCTGATAGCTCCAGACTGGCCAAGGCAACATTGGTACCCGCTACTGAGAAGCATGTTTCGGACGCATTCATGGCATCTACCTCTATGTCCTTTACTTCTAACGCAGAACAATTACAAGACCCTGCATCCAAACTTAAAAACACTGCAGCTAACTGCTTGGAAAATTGCATAAAACAAAACCAACTTGATTTATCTCAGAGGGTTAAGGACATTATCCTGGAGGCTTGCAGACCCTCCACAAGGAAAACATATTCAGCCAAATGGAAAAGATTCCTCATTTGGAGTGCAGAAAAGGGAAAAATGTCACACTAGCAAACCTAGCACACATCCTGGAATACTTAGCAGAACTGTTCCACAATGGCCTGTCCTGTTCTTCCATTAAGATACATGCATCAGCAATTTCAGCAGAGTACAACATGGATCCTCCTGTCTTCTCTCATCCTCTCCTCAGACAATTTTTGAGAGGGATCAAAAATGTAAAGCCTCCAAGGAAACCACCTTTGCCTGCATGGGATCTCAATTTTGTGCTAGAAAAATTGACACTTCCCCCTTTTGAACCAGCAGCAACAGCAGACTTACAGTTCTTTCTTGGAAAACTGCCTTCCTGCTAGCAATCACTTCAGCAAGAAGGGTATCTGAGTTACAGGCATTAATGGCAGTGCAGCCTTTCCTTATCTTCCATCAGGATAGAGTGTCTCTGAGAACCAATCCTACTTTTATGCCAAAGGTGGTATCCAGGGTATCCTTGAACCAAGCCATACATTTACCTACATTCTTCCCCAACCCACAGAACAGGGGGGAAAAACTACTACACACCTTGGATGTACACAGACAACTGCGCTACTATCTGGACAGAACCAAGGCCAGCAGAAAAACTGACCAGCTTCTGGTAGCATATGCAACAGGAGTGCAAGGAAAAGCAATTTCAAAACAGACAATCTCAAAATGGATAGGAAATTGCATTCGATTCTGCTACTCATTTCATGGAAAGACAACTCCTGACAATATCAGGCCTCACTCCACAAGAGCTACAGCCACCACTACAGCTTTCCTACGAGGAGTGGCTACCAAAGACATTTTAGAAGCTGCTACTTGGAGCTCCGTGCATACATTTGCCAAGCATTATAATCTTCCTTTATACTCCAGATCCCGAGCAGGTTTTGCAACTGCTGTTTTACAAGGGATCTTAACTACACCATCATTATCTTAGTGCCTCCTCCCCCAGTTTGGCTATGGTATTCTACCCATTTGTTATGACTGCAGATGCATCCTTGAAGGACATAGTACAGTTTTGTACCTACCATAAATGTAGATGTCCGATAGGTATGCATCTGCAGTCAGGATTACCCACCCTCCTTCCCCTCTGTGGTATTCCTAGGGTACTTGCCCCTCTTTTAGCTAGCTGGGGGAATCTATTATGGTGTATTTGTTTGTATGTATATATGTATATATATTTTGCTTTCTACTGTTTGGAATTATCTGCATTTATCCAAATTTAGCCTTCCTAGAGGACACCTGGCATCTGGGGCAAGAAACACTGAGGAAAATGGCGTCGGCTGATGCCTTTATACACCAGCAGCTATGACGTCGGGTGAAGTGCGACATCAGCCGAGGCCAGACCCAGACTTTGGAATCCGGCCGACCGCAGGGCTGCCTGAGGCAGGACAACCCATTTGTTATGACTGCAGATGCATACCTATCGGACATCTACATTTATGGTAGGTACAAAACTGTACTTTTTGTATGCAGTGTAACAGAAACTTAAAAGGTTACATAAGAATTTCAGGGAGCATAGTATAGAAGAAGCTTTGGAGGTTGCATAGGAAGCATAGTATGAAGTAGTTAATGGTAAGTTTTAGTAAGTTAGTTTGACTGTACTATAAAAGGTAGGTAATAATCAAGGAGGGGTGAGTACAATGGCAGGACCAGTGTTTTTTAAAGTGGTCTTTGGTTGCTAGCTTAAATTGTTTGGGGTGAGTCAGAGACCTTATTTCTAGTGGGAGTTTCTTCCATGCAATAGAGGGGATGGTAGCTATATAAGTTGCACCCTGTGTTGGATTTGGGTTTATGGATTTTTAGCAGGTCTTTGGTTGAGCTTCGGAGAAGTCTGATAGGGGAATAGTGAGAGGTGAGAGAAGATGGACTTTGGCAGAAATCAGGCCGATATAGGATGGTGTGTATGAGTTGAGATTCTAGGAACAGGTGAGGTAGATGTTCTTCATCTCACATTGCTGCAGTCCTTACATATGGGTAGTCCGCTGTCCTCGGTCGGCCCGAATACCAAAGTATTAGGCTGACGTCGGTCAAGGCGCTTAAAACTGACATCAGGACGTCAGGGTACAAAAGCGCATGACCGACGTCATTTCCTCAGTCTTTTTTGCCGCTTGGTCCGATGCAGAAGCAGCGTTGCAAGTGCCGTTCGGCGTTCTGAAATTTTTCGAGTTCGGAGTTTCAGACTGAATCCAAGTTGGCTAAGTACCCCGTTGGGGATTATTTTGGTTTTTTCTTGCCTCAGTGTTTTACCGGATGTCAGAAAAAGTGAATAACTGTATTTCTTGTGGGAAACAGATACCGCATAGGGATTATCATTCTTTGTGTATTCCTTGTTTGGGGCCTGAGCACGACGTTGTTGGGTGTCGCTTTTGTGCTAGGTTCAATAAACGCACTATTAAGCGAAGGTTGGATTGTGCTAGGCTGGTCTTTGGGAAGCGGTGCAATTATAATATGCCGTCGGATTCTCCGGCACCCGCTTCTGCGAAGAAGCGCAAAGACAAAGCAGTTAAACCCAGGCAAGATGAGTTGTCCATTCCGGACGCCGGTTCTTTAGGGGCTTCAGTGGAACCGGTGGTTCCGACGGAGACTTCCCTGGAGTCTCAGGGGAGACTTTGATTTTGCAGGAGGTGGTCTCTCAGGAGGCAGGTCAGGCTGAAGGGGCTTCCCAAGTTACTGTACTCCCCTCCCTTCCTAGGGTGGTTAGGCCTTCTCCTTCTGTTTCCAAGGCTTCTCCCAGAGGCAGGCCAGTTTCAGCTTCTGTTGGTGTCACTCCTAGTTCAGCAGGGTCTGTGCCTAAGAAGCACATGCTTAAAATGGCAGAAGATTTAATTACTCTGATTAGAGGTTCTATGCCCCCTCCTGATAAGAGGCCTAGGGTGGTGCCAGAGTTGGGAAGTTTTGAGCAGGCTTCGGATATTTCAGAGTCTTCAGCTGAAGACTTGCAGGAGTATTCTCCTTATTCTGATTCTGATGCAGATGATTCCACTCCTTCTGCTTCTCCTCCAGAGGATTTTTCTTTTCAGAGACACTTCATTCTATGAGGGAACATTTTAAGTGGGAAGGTCAGGACTTCTCTGATTCTAGGAAAAGGCTTAGGGAGTTTTGCTGTTACCCCAGCATAGGCCCTTGGCTATACCCCTGTTCTGGATGTTGTGGAAGATGTGTTTGCAGAGGCTTCACTTAATCCTGATTCTCTGCCTCCTGCTCCTGTTAAACCGGATAGGTATTACAGGGTGCCTGAGGCTCATAAATATCTTTATAAGAGTCCTAGGGCGGACCCAGAAACTATTAGTCAGGGACCTAAGGGTGTCAAGGCCTCTGTTGTAAAAATCCGGTTCCTCTAGATAAAGAAGCCAGAGCTTTGGATAGATGGGGAAAGAAGGTCTATACATCTTCTACCTTAGCTATGAGGGCTTTGAATTGCCAGTTTCATATGTTGAAATATCAAAACTTTCTTCTTTCTCAATTGAAGTCTAAGGTGGATGCTCTGGCGGAAGGCATTGAGTGTAAAGAGTTGCAAGATTTGGTGCATGTCTCTGAACAAGTGGGTAAGCATTCATTACAGTGTGGTTTTGATGCTGTGCAGGCCTCGTCTAGGGTGGCTGCCACTGGCTCAGTTCTTCGCAGGCACGCCTGGTTAAAGGATCAGAATTTATCTGACCATGTTAAGACAAGGATTTTGGATGCTCCTTTGCAGCCTGATGTGTTGTTTGGTTCACCTGTGGAATCAGTCTTGAAGAAAATGGAAGACAAGGCTAAGTCTATGCAGGCTGTTAAAGATTTTTTGCAAGTTCAGCCTCCAGTTTAGTAGGAATTGGCCTGCTAAGGGGTGGACGTATCCTTCTTATGATTCTCAGTCTAGGGGTAGATCTAGACGTGGTAGGGGCAGAGCTCAGAGTTCTTTCAGGCCTAGAACAGGAGTTCACCTGCACAATCTTGGTGAGGGCAGGGGCCAGTCCTTTCGTAAACAGGCCCAATGACCTACTTTTCAGCTGCCAGATCCTTCTTGCCTGGCAGCACCTTTGGGAGGAAGGTTAGCACTCTTCAAGGAAAATTGGATGTTGATTACCCAAGACAAATGGGTATTGGATATCATACACCAGGGTTACAAGTTTTATTTCCATACCTTGCCTCCTTTCAAAGGCATGCCGGACGTTCCTCCTCAGCAAAGACTAGAGGCTCGCAAACAAATTTCTCTACTACTTCAAATAGGGGCCATACAAACGGTGCCTCTGCCAGAAGTGGGCCTAGGATTTTATTCTCGCCTGTTTCTAGTACCAAAGAAAGGAAACACGTGGAGACCAATTTTGGATTTATCTATCCTCAACACATATCTGGACATTCCCAAGTTCAAAATGTTAACGTTACAACAGCTTTTACCTCTGCTGGGCAAAGATCACTGGATGGTGACTCTGGATCTCAAAGAGGCTTACCTTCATGTTCCTATCAGGCCCAGTTGCAGGAAGTAACTCCCTTTAGGCCCTGGGACTTCACATTATCAGTTCTCTGCATTGCCCTTTGGCTTATCTACTGCCCAGAGTGTTCACGAAGGTTCTGGCTCCAGTGGTAGCTTTCTTCAGGCTAAGAGGAATACAGATCTATCCTTATTTGGACGATTGCCTGATACTGGCCCAAGAAAAGGACGAACTTCTTCATCATTTACAGTATGTGATGGCAGTGTTAAGATGCCTGGGGTATTCTGTGAACGAAATAAAGTCCAGTCTAGTACCCTCTCAGGACATGTGCTTTCTGGGTGTGAGACTGAATACAGCATCCCAGATGGCCTTTTTGACCCCGGACAAACAAAAGAATCTTTCCCTTTACTTCCACCAGTTGTCTCATCAGTCCAGGCTGACTGCAAGGACAGTCCTTCAAGCCTTGGGGTTCATGGCATCTTGTATTCTGGTACTTCCCAATGCCAAACTGCATATGAGGAAGCTACAATGGTATCTCAAGAATGTATGGACACAGCACTGCCAAGATTTGGACACTGTCATTCAAATAATACCTTGCATTCAAAAGGAATTTTTGTGGTGGGCTCAGGAATGTCACCTAAACAAGGGACTCTCTGTGACCCGGCCAGAGGCGAGTCAGATTTTAACGACAGATACCTCAGACAAAGCTTAGGGAGCTCATCTAAATGGAAAATGGATACAAGACACGTGGCCTGCCAGACTTCAACATCTACATATCAACTTGAAGGAGATGTTAGCAGTCCAATTTGCATTGATAGCTTTCAAGGATTTACTTCTTCCAGGGCAGGTGTTGATTCAAACAGACAACACAACTGTCATGTGGTACATCAACAAGCAAGGGGGAACGCATTCTTATCCTCTATGCAGACAAGCAATGATTTTGTGGGAGACTGCTCTCAGTTTACAGCTAAATCTTTAGGCAAGGTTTCTGCCAGGAGCACAGAACTCCTTAGCAGATGTGTTGAGCAGACAAATTATGGATCCCCACGAGTGGAAATTGGATCCTCATGTATTCCAGAGGTTGACAGTGTTATGGGGAACTCCAGACATAGATTTGTTCGCTTCTCCACTAAATTACCAGCTGCCAAAGTTTTGCACAAAAAGGTTTCATCCCTCAGCTTGGAAAGTGGATGCTCTCTCATTCAATTGGAGCAATCTTCACGTGTATGCCTTTCCACCTCTGCCTCTCCTCCCAAAGGTACTGCTGAAGGTCAGACAGGACAAGCCAAACATGATTTTAATAGCTCCAGATTGGCCTCGACAGCACTGGTACCCATTACTGAGAAGTCTGGTACAGGAGCCTCCATGGCCTTTGCCTTCGATTCCTCACCTGCTGTCTCAGGAGAATGGTCATTTACTCAATGTCAAACTTCATTCTCTTCATCTGACAGCCTGGCATATTCTGATTTAAACCCTGGAGGGTCTCAGCTTCCACAACAAGTTTTGAATGTTATTTTGGAGGCCAGAAGGCCTAGTACAAGAAAAGTTTACGCAGATAAATGGAGGAGATTTTTATTTTGGAGTACAGCAAAGGACTTTGATGTTTCTAAACCTAATTTAAGTGTGGCGCTTCAATACCTTACTGAGTTATTGGACAAAGGTTTGTCCTTCTCCTCTATAAAGGTTCATGCTGCAGCAATCTCTACTCACTATGACTGTGACCCACCATTATTTTCTCAGCCTTTGTTTAAGCAATTCCTTAGAGGGGCAAAGAATATAAGACCCCCACGTAGAGCTCCTACTCCTGCTTGGGATCTCAATTTTGTGTTGGAGAAACTCACTCTACAACCTTTTGAGCCTGCAGCATCGGCAGAGTTGAAATATTTATCTTGGAAGACTGCTTTTTTGTTGGCCATTACCTCTGCGAGAAGGGTTTCTGAATTACAGGCCCTTATGGCAGTTGAGCCTTTCTTAATTTTCCACAAGGATAGGGTGTCTTTGCGTACTAACCCTTCTTTTATGCCTAAAGTGGTTTCTAGTGTGGCTTTAAACCAAACTATTCATTTGCCTACTTTTTATGCAAACCCCCAAAATAAAGGGGAAAAGATTTTGCACACTTTGGATATACACAGACAGTTGCGATATTATTTGAGCAGAACTAAAGGGTTCAGGCAGTCTCAGCAGTTGTTTGTTTCTTTTGCTTTGGGTTCTCAGGGCAGACCTGTTTCAAAACAAACTATTTCTAAGTGGATTGGTTTTGTATTGCTTTCTGTTATTCCCATCATGGTAAGGAGATTCCAGCTGGGATTAGGCCTCATTCCACTAGGGCTACTGCCACTTCTACAGCTTTTAAGGGGTGGCTACTAAAGATATTTTGGAAGCAGCTACTTGGAGTTCAGTGCATACTTTCTCTAAGCATTACCACCTTCCACTTTACTCTAAATCTAGGGCTGGATTTGCAACTGCAATTTTACAAGGCATGTTGGCAGCTCCTAATGCTTTATAGTTTTGCCATCCTCCCTTACCTCTGCTTTGGGATTCTACCCATATGTAAGGACTGCAGCAATGTGAGATGAAGAACATAGTACAGTTTTGTACCTACCATAAATGTAGATGTTCGAAGATCCACATTGCTGCAGTCCAATTTACCCGGTGGTTGGTTGGGTTTTGCTGGTTTTTGGCTTTGGCCTGTCTTGTTAGGGCCTTCTGACATCTGGGGCAAGAAAAGACTGAGGAAATGACGTCGGTCATGCGCTTTTGTACCCTGACGTCCTGATGTCAGTTTTAAGCGCCTTGACCGACGTCAGCCTAATACTTTGGTATTCGGGCCGACCGAGGACAACGGACTACCCATATGTAAGGACTGCAGCAATGTGGATCTTCGAGCATCTACATTTATGGTAGGTACAAAACTGTACTTTCAGGCCAGTTCAGGTATTTAAGGGAGAGACAGTGGTGAGATGTTTATGTTTGTTGAGTTGCAAATCTAGCTATTTTGTGGTAGGTTGATTCTCATTTGAGAAGTAGGGAGGAGTTTCAGATTTGTGAGTATTTGGGAACAATAGGTTAAGCATGGTAGAAGGTAGGCATGAGTAAGAGAAATCCTAGCTTCAGTAGTTAGAAACTTGTTCCTGTACAGTAGCCTTACCTTTTGGTGTTTTTTTTAATACAATTGTTAATGTGAAGTTCGTGTTTTAGTTGATTGTCAGTGGTAATGCCAAGGTGTTTTGTGCTAGTTTCGACTTCTATAGGAGTTTTGTTTAGGGACCTTGTGGAGAAGGAAAATTTTTAGCAGGTCTTTGGTTGAGCTTCGGAGAAGTCTGATAGGGGAGTAGTGAGAGGTGAGAGAAGATGGACTTTGGCAGAAATCAGGCCGATATAGGATGGTGTGTATGATTTGGAGTTGAGATTCTAGGAACAGGTGAGGTAGTTCAGGCCAGTTCAGGTATTTAAGGGAGAGACAGTGGTGAGATGTGATGGAGAATTCCACCACTTCCCTCTAGGACGACAATTGCAATTGAAGCATGTGAGATTATTTACTGAAGTTCTGTGCCTGTTTTATATAGTGTGTAAAGCCAATTGTTGTATTTTTATTCTCTAATTCAACTACATGTATAGCCAATTGTTTTATTTTTATCTCTATTTCAAATATATGTAAAGCCTATAATAATTTTTACTGTCTTACCATCTACTATGTTATCTGTACCTTCTTCTTGGAGCTTTTCTCCCCGGGCCTCTACTGAAAATGGACATGTATCCAGCTAGACTAGCCCGGTAAACAAATGTAAAATAAAATAAAATAAATAAATAAATAAATAAATAATGTGGTTTGCAGATTTAGGTAGAAAGAGTAGTAATTTTGTTTTCTTAGGTTTGAGGATGAGCTTGATTATAGGGGGAATTAACAATAGTTATGACAGTAGAGTCATCTGCATATTGCACAATGTTAGATTGAGTACAAGAGGAGTGGAGTGAGTTGGTGAAGATATTAAAGAGGAAAGGTCCAAGAATGGAACCTTGGGGAATACCAGTTCTTACTGAGAAACGGGTAGATAATGCTGAGTCCCATCATACTGATTGCAGCATATCAGAGTGATAGCTAGAGAACCATGCAACTGTATCAGAGGAGAAGTTTAGGTCTACAAGTTTGCTAAGTAGCAGGGTGTGGAGACAGTGTTGAAAGCCTTAGAAAGGTCAAGGAATAGACAGGATACGAGTTTGTGATCATCTTTAGCCAGGGCTAAGGTGTTGAGAAATGATAGTAGAGCTGTGGTTGTACTATGCTCAGAACGGAAGCCATGCTGTGTTGGAGTGAGAAGTTTTTCTTGTAAGAGATAATGCATAACTTGTTTGTGTATACATTTCTCAAGGATTTTGGAGAGAGGATAGCGATAGGTCTGAAATTAGAAATTTCTGTGGAGTTCTCCTTTATGAATAGGAAGAGTGTAAAACTGTTTCCAGATAGAAGGAACTTTAGACTCAGATGGAGTTATTGATTAGTGTCAATACAGGCATAGCAAGGGAGTGTGCAGCAATCTGGAGAAAGTAAGAAGGAATATTGTCTTCTGATACAGAGCATGGTTTAAGCTTTGAGAGTAGAGTTCTGATATAGTCAGTGGAGACAGGTTTGAAAGGAGTTTACTGAGATAGTGGTTGAGGGGTGTATAGGGAGGTTTAAAGTATAGTTGTTTGTGGCTGGGGTTAATAGTTTGGAAATGGATTCGATAAAATAGGTGTTGAAGGTACTGGCAGTTTCTTCAGGCTTGTCAGGACACGGATTTGGTGAAGTTGGGTTACCTGGATGTAGTATTTGGTTTGTAGCATTCCAGAATTTTTTGGATCAGATTTGAATGCTTTGGGGAGATTATAATAAAAGTCTTTTTTTGTCTTTGTTGATAAGTTTTTTTGTCTGATTTCTAAGCTCTTTATACTTTAGGAGGTCAGCTGAAAGTTTGGTTTGTACCCATGTTTTCCATGCCCTATCTCTGGATTTCATAAGGGTACGGGTGGTTTTAGTTAGCCAGGGTGAAAATGTTTGCCTTTAATCGAACTTTTCACAGTGGGGCTAGAGAATTTAAAATATTTAGGAAAGTTGAGTTGAAGGCATTTACTGCTTCGTTGAGTGGGAGCTGAATAAGGAAATTCCAGTTGATTCTAGAGAGGAGGGTTTTAAAAGTGTCTTTGTTAAAGGTTGAAAGTTTGCGGCAGGTGATAAGCCAGTGTGGTTTGGGGAGGTGGGTGATGTATCATAGCAGTTTTATAGGTGAGTGGTCGCTCAGGGCATCAGGTAGAGTTTCAGGGTTATGGTATTTGCTGGGGTTAGAAACAAGTATCCATTCTATCAAGGAGCTTGACGAATGAGAGTTGTTAGTATGGGTATGTTTGTAGATTAGTTGTGCAAATCCATGGAGGTTTATGTGTTGTGGAGGGTTTGGAGTGTTAAGGTTATACCAATTAATGTTTACGTCCCCAAGAAGAATAGTTTCATTAGGGAAATTTAGGGAGAGATATGACCGTATATTTTCCATTAAGGGGATGTTGTCCCCTGGTGGAATGTATATGGCTACTACTGTGATGGCAGTAAAGTCTATTGGGTTTGAGATTTGCTATTAGTATTTCAGCAGGTGTAAAGGAGGGAAATAGTTCTTTAGGAAGGGAGAGAGTGAAGTAGTTAGAGTAAACTAAAGCAACACCTCCACCTTTTTTCTATAAACAATCTTGGCAAAGTATATTATAACCTGGAGGAAGAATGTCTTTATCTTGGTTTTGAGGTTTAAGCCAAGTTTCTGTGACAGAGATAATGTCTGGGATATGAAGAGATACCCAAGCATGAAACTGGTTTAGTTTGTTGAGCATACTTCGAGTATTGATAGAATAGGATGTTTTCTTTTGTGGTGTGGATGATTGATTAGAATTGAGGGTAATATTTTGTGGGATGTTAGGAATAGTGGTAGGGTTTGGGTGTTTATCACCTGACAAGAGCAGAGTCCTTGGGAAGTCATAAGCTTTCATTTTTTGTGGGTGGTTGTGCAAGTATTTTGTTTTATACTTAGATGTACTATGGCTGGCAGGAGAGATTTTTATTTTAGGGAGTAGTATAGTCATTAGAAGGATAGAGGCAGAGATGAATATGGGTTGCTGAGGGTAAGAAAAGCAGCTTTGGTGAGACTAGGTGGGGGCCTTATGTATAGGGGTTAAGAGTGTGTGAGGTGGTGTTATGTTGTGTAGGAGGAGCAGTGCAGGTAGAAGTATGACAGGAATGATTACGTCTGGCATTTTTGAAGAGGAGTAGAGGGCTTTAATAGGGTGAGTTGGTTGAGAGTTTGGGGAGGAGTTGTAAGGTAGGGAGAGAGTTTGTAGTGGGTGCTAGCTTGTGTAAAAGGAAGGGGATACTTCAAGAAATCAGATGAAGTGTTTCCTTCACCATTCAGAAGAAGAACATGCAAGATTCCAAGATCACCTTCCTCTTTTCAGTGCAGCTTTCCAAGTGTCATTTTCTCTGACAATCACAAGCTCCATGCAGTTCCTAAATCCCATTCAGTGAGAGTAGTGGCCATGTCTGCTGCCATTTGTAGACGTAAATCAGTAGATATGGATGTTTTTGCACACCTTTGTAAACACTATGAGCTAGACATCACTTTCAGGATACCCTGCTCCTTTGCTGCTATGCCATTTTGGGGCATATTTTCCTATTTGGACTTCCCCAGTGCATTACTGCAACAGTTACCAAAACTGGACCAGTTCTTTTCAGGTATAAAAGCTATGACTTGCCGTGATAGATCTGTAAGGCATGGGACATTGTCATACTTTGTCCTCTCTTCTATCCCACTACCTAACCCCAGAGTGTCAAAGGGTTCAATGTTGTTTTCCTACTGCCATGGTGGGCGGCCAGCACTTTCGGGTAAGCACCATGTTTCCTTCTTTAATATCCTTTCCCTAACTCTGGCACCTTGTGAGATGCCGGTACATGCTACAGGGAAGAACCGGAGACCTAGAAGCAAAGCAACATAATGGGAAGGAGACTCTGGAAGTTCCGGTTACTGAGTGCTCCTAGTATCTTGGGGTACTCACTACCTTCATTTTACCACAGAAGTCCCACGTCCCACTGTGGAATAAAATCCCGGTCCATGTGAGGCAGAGCACCTCGCTGGCTCTGTTCAAGAGAAATCTTGACCTGTGGATGGGAGATCGTAGGTTTATCCCGGGAATCATCTCTGTGTCACTGCTGGACAGAGGCACAACAAACAAATGGGCACAGTATTTTTTTAACATAAGGGGTGGCGTAAGCCACAAAACTTTGGGCTAGGCTTATAAATGCCTTAGGGCAGATAGCCTAGTATAAACCTATGAACGTCTTATAGCTGTATGATTATAAGTCATGGCATGCATTTAGTGTTATTGCCTCACAGCTTCAGGGTTCAGTTCTGATTTCAGGTAACTGCTGAAGTTAGCATGATCTCCTGGAGCCATGCCTCTTAACTGTCCAAATTTTTTGAAGAATGTCCATTTTTTTTTTTTACTCTTTGGTCTGTTCCTCATAACATTTGTGGTTTTCTGGCAAATCATTGAGGAATGAAGTTGCTAAATAATGACAGCCATTTGAATTTCAGACTTCATATCCTTCAGAAATGCATGCTAACACAGCACCTTTTTATTCTAGCAACTTTCTAAGTTTGTATGAGCAGTATTGGAAATGTCCCTGTTTTTGGACCTTTGTCCCTCCCGTCATTGTTGACTTTGTCAAGATTTTGTGTGGTAAGAGGCACATCTCCCTCCCTATTTGTGTGTATAAGCATGAACTTTCACACTGTGTGGGGGATGCACAAGCTCACTTCAGTGAAGTTGTACAAACACTGCCCAGTGTGTCACAGTGACCAGTAAAGTTTTAGTTATATGTGCTGGGAGTAGCTTGTAGAGGGACATGGACGGGTAAACTAGTGTGAAGATGTGTTATGTAAAATGGTAACTGATTCAGGTAGTTTCCTTAATAGCTGTGTAATAGCTTTGAGGGGAGTTTCTTAGGGGTGCCAGATAATTGTTTGGAATACGGTTATGGCATTAATATGCTGTCTGATTTAGTAAGTCATTGTACTGCAGTATTGTGGAAGAATTTGTATTTAATGTGTTGATCATTGTATGAATACAGTAAAATTCTTAATCCTTAATTTTTTAAACTCAATGAAGAATTTAAAAGGCAGTTTCAAGATTGACAAGAAATATGGTATACTATGTCAAACATTTTTCCAAATTAGTAACTGGTTGGGCTGTTATATTTATTGTAGTGTCTTATGATGGATCTAATCTGACTTAGAAACTTAAAAAAGAATGTCCATGGCTTGACTCATTCCCAGTTCAGTGATTTGTTTGACTGCGAGCCAGAGCTGAACTGAGCTGACTCCAGCTCACCCAACACTGACAAAAAATTGTACAGTAAACTGTAAAGTGAAAAATACATATATAAGCATAAATTCCAACCAAACCTAATACAGAAGTTAAAGATAACCAGAAAGGGAGCAGCAGCCTTTGATTGCTATGTAATGGTTAGTCATTGAGCAAGATGTCTTCTTTACCTTCAGCTGAGAAATAGTTGACTATTGTTTACACAGTAATGTCCGACACCAGAGTTAGCTAAAAAGTTAGTGCACAGTCTTTGAGACCTCTGTATGTGTCCGTGGCCAGGAGGCTTCCCTTTACATTGCAGGAGGAGTTTGGAAGTGGTCAGGTGTGGTGCTAGGCTGTATCATGCAAAGGTAGCAATATTGTGAAGTATGAGTTTCAAAGCCTGAGCAATACTTCTGAAATGAATTGTGATGGTGAAACTGTACCCCTGGCCTGTGCTTTTAGTTCATGTAGTTTGCCAGTAGTGCAGCACTTACGCAACATATTCAGGTGAGAGGCTCATGACATTTGTGGTATTCTGGTAAATCATGCCTTGCTTTTACTTTCCAGCAGTTGTCCTGATGTGTGTCAACAAGTTCAGCATGCTCAAATGGATTAGGATGTACATTACCTGAAAGGAGGTAATGCAGCTGTCAATGAAAAATTCATATAAGAGCTATTTTGCTAGAAATATTTTGAGAGAAAATACTATTAATCTTTGCTAAATGGAAATTAAAAACGGATAACAGCATGACTCATGGTTTCAGGGCCCATGGTTCATTTCTGACGTGCCCCTTGTCTTTGTGGGGTTTACATGTTGTTTGTGAAAGTTTTCTCTGCATACAGCTATTTTTTTCCATTTCTGTACCTTGTGCTGATGTTATACAGTTCTTTCAATTTCTGTATATAGTAAATTTGTTTTTGCCTTTTTGTTTTTGCCCTTATGGTTTACGATGACTGTAAATGCTTCACCGTGGATCAGTTCACATAACCGATTAACAAAGAGTAAATTAAATTAGTTTACTTCAGAGTCTTTTCATTCTCAACCTTGTTGTTCTGTGCTAAATATTTTAAGTTGCGAGTCCGTCTGTAAATCTAATTAAGAACAGATGCCCGCCAACAGGCACTCAAATACACATTCTTATTAAGTACCCTTATACTGATTGCATGTTAAACACACTGTTTTCTTTTTTAGTTTAACATCAACAACCCGAGCAAACTATGCAGCCCTAAGGGTAGGAACTGTGGTGTCTCCTGAAACCGAAGTAAGTGCGCATCCATGACACTGCATGATGACATGTTGATATGTTTTGACCCGTATAGTACGAAGGAAAACCATTTATTTTGTGCATGTGGAAGATTTAGAATATTTCTTTTAATTATTGCCATGAAAATGCCTCATTCTTCTTGACCTGTGGTCAAGACTGCTGGTTATGGATGGCCTACCTTATACTAAAACACAGTCTGCATGGGAATGAGAAAGTTGATAAGATATATTTTTTTCAGGTATGGTATTGAAGATTTTAATGCCACCTTTTTAATCTTCGCTGGATTTCAGTCTAACTAGCATGGTGCATCCAGCTTTATATGCACATCCAGCTTTATATGCTTCAGTAAAAGTTGAACAACAGTGGCTTTCACTTTGATCTTCCGACACATACTTCTTAGCTTTTATTTTTTTTTTGTCTTTTCTGGGCATTTTATTCATTACTTTATCAGTTATATTCTCCAGCTAATGCTTAAGTACTTAGCCTCTCTATATTCAGATTTCCAGGTTATTCCTAACCTGGACGCACTGATTGGTTGGAAATTGTAAAAACTGCCTGGCAGAGTAATACACCCAATACTGTGAGTCCTGTAATGTATGCTGTTCACACTGCTGTCCCCATTTCTTTGTAAGAAACAAACTTAGAGTTTTTTGGGAGACTCATCTTACTACTCCTGCTAGTGGTTCTTAAGCGACATTGCTTGGAGATGGTTTATAACTCATCCTGGTGCTATCTTTACACTTATGCCTTTTTCTTCCTCCCAAAGGAAACATGGCAGTCAGTGTGAATCATAAAGTCATAGTATCATGGAATGTACAAGGCATTTGAGCCATGTGGCCATTTATGGCTTGCCAATTCCCACCCACCTGTAGATGCTACTTAGTGATAGGCGAGTCATAGTAGTGGTGAATTTTTTAATACCCATCCAAGTGGCTGATTCCTTCTTAAAGGAAGATAGTGTGTTACATTGCTTGATCTGGAGACGTTGCTGAAGAGGAGGAGTAGTCGTTGCATGGCAAACTGCGTTTCCACCATGATTTGTTTATTTGATGAAGTATGTTCTGATCTTTTGTTCTTATGTTCATTGGATTGTTAGGTTTGCAGAAAAACAGAGATCTTGTCATTCTGATTCCCCATGCATGGAAGGCAAGACTGTGATCGTCCCTAAGGAGTTTACAGGGCACTGAATACAGATACAGGGCAAGGAACCTTGTGGTCTCTCCAACTTCTTGATATATTTAGTAAGATGCATCCTAAAGGAGGCATTATATTTGATTATGGTACTGATCAGTGCAGAATGTTGAGGGTTAGGGACTTTGGATCTATGAAGAGCAAAAAAAATCATTAGTTAGCTTACTACAGTTAGAGTAACCCCCACCCCAGCTCTTCTGTTGAAGACCAAGAAAGCACACCAGCTAGGTGGCTAGATGCATGACATGACCCCTACTCCCTTTTACCCAGCCATTCAGGTCCCATTTCTGTGCACTGCCCCCGATCCCCTTTTGTATTTTATTTTTAAAAATAATAATAATAGTAGATTTTCTTTTTTTTTTTTTTCACTTTTAAACTGTAGCAAACTGCCTGCTATAATATAGCAAACAGTTGCTACAGTTTACACCACAGGTGGAACACTACTGCACTCAGATTTGAACGCAAATTCAGTACTAGATTTTAAAAGCCACTATTGCATTAAAGAGATATCTGGATTTGCAGATAACATCCTCCCAATACTTTGTTCCCAGGACAGTTGCCCCACTTGCCCTACCCTAACTATAATACGGCTTGCATCAATTGTTAACATGTTGAAGACTGAATAGCAACACCCAGTTTACTGTTATTTGCAAACTTAGTTAACCATAAGCCAGAAGTGCTGGCCTAAAGATCTGAAAAATATATTCCATATAGTGGAGGGCCCAAAAGTGAGCCCTGTGGTATATCACTGGTAAGTTTTTGCTTTCATAAATGGCACCTGCAACTGTCTGCCAAACATTAAGCTATGTATAGCACAATACAATAATTTATATTCAGATTTCCAAGTCTGTCAATAATCTGCATGGTGAGTAGTGTCACAGGTCTTGGCTAGGTCTAGATATGCTGTAGTCTCTGCATAAACACTATCCACTGCATCAGTTATGTTTTTGAAGAAATTTAATGAGGTTGGTGGAGCTGTCCTATTAGCCCAGGCATTAGGCATGCTTAAAAATTAGAAGTGTAATTGCTTCCCCTACACAAAAGAGCAGGTAAATTGTATTCAGTCTATGTTGTTTGGGAATAGCACTGTTATTGTGATGATACCAAAGGGTTTCAGAAGGTATGGGTCAATTTAACATCCTTCAAAAAGCTAAGGAAATCTTATGTGTCTGTGCTACAGAGTTAGCAGAAGTAAAATCCTACCTGAAAAATATGCCTCTTAAAAATTACTGCAGACAACAGAAGATTGGAAATAGGGGACAGTATGTTGCTTTACACATTATTACAGAAGTTTGTTATGCTATCTATAACAAACTAGCTTATATTAAAAAATGCAAGTGATACCATAGCAAATGCATGCATACATACACCACAGGGAGGGTCAAATAAAATAAAAGCCTTGAGGAAATCAATATAATACTCATATGATATTTAGAATACCATAAATGCATAACCCTTTTCCACTTCTTCAAATTGTGGATGCTATTGTCACTGGCATGATGAATGTTATATTTCTAAAAAGCAGTCTATACCTTAGAACTATTATTAATCGCCATCACATCAACTTGTCACCTGTACATTTCTTTATGGTAAAAGTACAACGTTGCTAACATATCCAAGTTCTGCATGACAAGTCTCAGTTGTCTTAAAGTAGTACTGCTGTTTATTTTTTGAAACTGTGCTCACCATACATGGATATAATTTTCACAGTGTATTGTTTCATATACACACACATTCTCTTTCTATCTTTATATATATATATATATATATATATATATATATATATATATATATATATATAGTGAGAGAAAGGGAGAAAGATCACATACACACACATGTATGTGTATACGTGCACACACACACATATATGTATGTGTGTGTGTGTGTGTGTGTATATGTATATATATATATATATATATATGATATGACCCTGTAATCAACAGATATATGGTAAACCTCCAGACACTGAACCCAACTCAGTTTGGTTTTGTCAAGGGCAGATCATGCCTGCTCAACCTGGTGGACTTTTTTGAGAAGGTCACCAAAGCAATGGATAAGGGCAAAAATCTTTCACACTGCCTACTTTGACCTGGCCAGTGCATTTAACGCAATACCCCATTTGGGCATTGTTGACAAACTTAAGAGGTTAGGTACAGATCCGTATGTCACCTGGTGGATAGCCAACTGACTCCCAGACAGGACCCAGGAAGTTAAAATTAGAAATTCCATCTCTATAAAGAGGCTAGTCACAAGTGAGTCTCTCAGGGATCAGTCCTTGGACCGCTCCTTTTTGGCAGTTACTTCTCAGAAGTAGAAGCCAGTGTCACTGGTCTCTGGCTGACTAAATTTACAGATGATTGCAAATTAGGAGCTGTCATTGAATCTCACACGGAAGCAAATGTTCTTCAGGAGGGGCTGACACAAACAACTGGTCTCAGAGCTATGGACTAAAACTAAATGCCAGGAAATGCATAGTAGTATCCTTTGGTGAGTCATCCATCCCTGGTACCTATCATATTGACAACACACCCCTTAGAATTGACCCAGTAGTCAGGGACTTAGGGACACACACGGACAGTAATGTAGCCTTTGACCATCATGTGTCTACAGTGGTGAGGAAATCATTCTATGTTGTGCAACTTATAAATAAAGGTATGGCATATAAGTCAAAGGAAGTCATTGTTCCATTGTATTCAGCATTCATCAGCCCTATCATTGAGTACAATGCCCTCTTTGGTATGTACCTAACCAGGCATATCCAACAATTGGAACGTCTACAGAGGTTCTTCACTAAAAGAATACAGGGTGTAAGTAAACTGTCCTATAGAGACCGCCTCAAGGCCCTGTCTGTGTATTCTCTCTCTTACAGGCTTTTGAGGGGAGATCTATGCCTAGCAATACAGGGCATTGTCAGACCCCACTCTAATGGACCTCCTGCATATCCACAAAGCAAACACCAGCATTACCCATTCTAAAGACTTAAAACTTGTCTATGATATAAATAGGACCTGCTGGAGAGATACGTATGTATCCCACAGACTACCCCATTAATGGAACAGGCTCCCCAGCCATGTGAAGCAGAGTTCTTCCCTAACCCAATTCAAGCGCAATTTGGACAATTGGATAGGAAACTGGAAATTCATCCCTGGATTGGCACCTGTTTCTCTAATGGACACAGGTAACCTATAAATGGTTCATCTCCCAGGCCCATGCTTACACTTATCAAGGGTATCAGAACTAGTCAGAGATTTGGGATGCATGGCTAGACTTAAAAAGGCCCTTGTGGTTGTTAGGTTCATAGGTGTTTACTAGGCTGTCAGCAGTGCCGGGTAGAATTTAGAGCACAACCTGGAGCTGTTTACTGAATTTCCTGTTTGCACTTATTTTTAAAATCGTTTTTTTCTCAAAACTGGAATTTTATCTGTCTTTGGCCTAGCACTCTTGTGTGGGGTCATTTACTGCACTGTTATAACTTGTTGATACTTGTTAACCTCTGCTATATCTGAAAAAACAAAAAAAAAACAAAAAAAAATCTTGCTTTTTTCCCACTTTTCTGATATTTAAAAAAGTTCAGTTACAGGCTTGCTGTTCTTGAACTGTTTGTAAGTTTCTGTGAGGCCATTTTTTGCTTGAGCTAAAGGAAAGTCTCTCTGTTGATCAGTGGCAGTGAAAAACATTGAGCAGCCAGCCTGCCCCTGTGGGAGTGGTTACTGACTTGAAACTGTAGTTTTATTGGCCATTTTGGGTCAATTCCAAAACTCCTTCATCTTCCTCTCTTAAAATCCTCTCTTGCACGGTTTTGAGCATAGCGCAACAATGGGCAGTGCCGCCTAATTGGGTTTAAACTATTCCTGGCTCCACAAAGTCTGCTCTTCACTTTTTCCCTTATAACTGCTCTATCTCTCAATTTAAACACCATATTCTCATTCTAAGGCCCTTCACTGGTCCAAGTAAGTAATCCTACAAGTTAGCACTATTAAAACCATAAGCGCTACTTACTCTTATACTCTCTACGATTACCCTGTCCTCTATTGGTCCATCTTAAATTCAGTTTCCCTGTTACTCTAGCATGTCCAAAGGTCAGTCAATGGTTTCCTCTCCAGTCCAGCTGGTGAATCTGGGAATTTTGAGGCAATGTTACAACTGTCTCATGTACACGGACAACCCTCTCCTCCTCCAAACAGGTTCAAATATATGTGAGAGATGCAACTATTTAGCCAAACTGGAGGCTGAGCTCTCTCGTCTCAAAACTGGTGTAACCAGTCAGGAGGAGAAGGTAACCTCACACAACACAATTCCAGTATCACATAGTCCCACCACATCAGCGAACCAAATACATAAAAACATACTCGGAGGCTCTAAATAAAAATCTACCTAAGCAACAGAGACTTCCAAAGCAGACATCCAAGCAAATGCTACTTCAAAACAAAACACACACAACACATAACCCACAAAGTCAGTGTGCCAAGCAGCCACAGCCCTTAAGGCTGAATAACACACCTGATACTCTTGTTATAGGTGACTCTATTGTCAGACACACTGACGCCCTGCTCACCAGGCTGAATAAAGAGAAGGTCACGGTGAGCTGCCTGTCGAGTGCTAGGATCTGACACAACGCAAGCACTCAGGTCACTTCAAAACAAATACAAATATGACTCAGTCATTGTACATGCTGGTGTGAATGACCTGAGACGTACCTCCCTGGACTACATGAAAAGAGACATAGAGGAGCTCTCTGATCATGTAGCCCAGGCTGGTATGACCCTGACCTTGAGCAGCATCTTACCCTCACCTAGAATGATGCCACAGTACAAAGACAAAATGATCGATTTTAACAATTGGCTAAAATTTTGGTGTCATTCAAAGGGGATCCAGTGTCTGTCAGCCTGGGGTGACATGCTCGACAAGCCACGTTGCTTTGCTAGGGACGGCTTGCACCTGTCACCACTGGGCTTTCGGATATTGGCAAAGGCTCTTGCCACCCCCATAGTGCTTTTTTTAGGCAAGGCTCAAAAGTGAAACCCACCCCCATAGACAGCACAAGAAACTAAGTGTAATGCTGCTAAACGCCAGAAGTCTTAACCTCAAGATGCACGCACTCGAAGCTCTCCTCAGTATGGAGAACATTGATATCTGTGCAGTGACAGAAACCTGGTTCAAGGCTCCAGAGAGCACCCCAGCACTACCAGGCTATACCTCGTATCATGCGTTTCGGCCCCAAAACCCGGACCGAACCACAAAAGGAGGGGGAGTTTCCATATTTATCAAGGATATCCACATCTCCAGGTTAGTGGCATTGCACGAAGTATCGGAGACCATCCATGTGCAACTAACAGTGGGCAAGACTGCTTTTCAGTTTATAGTATCCTACAGACCACCCTCTCAAAGTCAGGAATCCCATTCGGCTTTCCTAAAAACATTGGAGAACATGAAGATCTCTCCGAACACCATTATATTGGGTGACTTCAACTACCCAAACATTGACTGGGAGCACTACTTAAGCCCCAGCACCTTAGCCCAAAGATTCCTGGAAATTATAAACTCAAATGCTATGGAACAACTAGTGACCACTCTCACAAGAGGGGACAACAAACTAGACCTGATCATTACCAACATGGGGACTCCATGCTCCACACCAGAAGTATATCCCTCATTGGTAAGATCAGACCATAAATTAATTTCACTGGATGTCCACATCCCGACCCCACCCCCAGCCCAGAAAACCACAGTGAAAAACTTCTCAAAACCGAACTTCCCACTTCTCAAAACCGAAGTGGAATCCTTCAAGGCCCCAGGGCCAGTGGAAACTACAGCCCAAACTGCAGAATCCTATATAAATGCATTCTACGGACATCTCCAGGAATGCATGGATCATGCTATCTCAAACAAAACCAAGACCCAGTCATCCAAAGGCAGGCATCCAGTCTGGTGGACCCCTGCCATAAATAAACTGTACAACAGAAGGAGGAAGCTACTACATGATAGAGCAAAATCCCTAATAGGGAAGGCATCTCTGATCAGTAAAAAATTACGATCCCTCATAAAATCCTCCAAGGCCAGCTTCGAGAGAAAAATTGCACAGGACACCAAAGACAATCATAAGGCTTTTTTTCAGTTATGTTAGAAACCTGCGATGCAACTCCCAGACTTGTTCTGAGTTGATTCTAAACAACAAAAAATACACTTAACCCACAGACATCACCAATATCCTGGCAGACAGGTTCAGTGCAAACTTCTCCACCCCCTCCCCCCCCAAAAGAGCAGGTATCTATCCTGGCAGAGGGCTGCCTCCCAAACATCTCAGATGCTCAGGTGAAGGCTGCCCTCTCCAAAGCAAAAAACACTGCTTCCATGGGACCAGATGGCGTCCCAGGTTGCATCCTACATGAACTACAAGAGGAACTAATCCCTCAAATAAAACAGCTATACAATCTCAGCCTCACTACAGGATATGTGCCCACAGAATGGCGTACAGCAACAGAGGTCCCACTCCACAAAGGTGGAGCCTCTACGGACCCTGGAAACTATCGCCCCATAAGCCTGACTAGCTTAGCCTGCAAGGCTATGGAGAGGATCATCATGGAGCTCATAAACAAAGACATTGGGGACCTACAGACACTAGATCCTACCCAGTTCGGCTTTGTCAAGGGCAGATCCTGCCTTTTGAACCTGGTTGACTTCTTTGAAACAGTTACCAAAGCCATAGATGAAGGGAAGGTAGTCCACACAGCCTACCTGGACCTTGCAAAGGCATTTGACACAATACCCCACTCGGGCATCATAGACAAGCTATCCAGCTTAAATATAAACCCCTATGTCACAAGATGGGTCGCAAACTGGCTCAAAGAGAGAACCCACAGAGTGAGAGTTGCTGGAGCCATGTCAGACTCGAAACCGGTCACAAGTGGTGTCCCACAGGGTTCTGTCCTGGGACCACTCTTGTTTGGTATATACTTTTCCGAGGTACAGGCAAACTTGGGAGGACTACGGCTCACCAAGTTCGCAGACGACTGCAAACTGGGCGCCATAATCAACTCTCCAGCTGAAACAAACATCCTTCAAAAAGGTGTCTCAGAGACAGATAACTGGTGTCAGCGCCGTGGTTTAAAGCTAAATGCCAAAAAATGTATAGTCATACCCTTTGGCAAAAACAATGTGCCCACAAATTACCACATAGGCAGAAACCCATTAAGTACAGAGAAAGTTATTAGGGACCTGGGGACCCAAGTTGATAGCAATCTCTCCTTTGAAAACCACATTGCCAAAGTGGTTAGAAAGACCTTCTACATAGCCCACCTCATCACAAAGGGTTTCACATCTAGATCGAGAGGTAATCGTGCCCCTTTATTCATCCCTCATCAGGCCCGTCATAGAATACAATGCCCCTTTTGGGATGTACCTTACCCGACACCTGCAGCAATTAGAAAGACCCCAAAAGTATCTCACCAAGAGGATCAAGGGTCTCAAACAGATGCCATATGCTGCTCGGTTAAAAAAACTCCAGCTATACTCAGTTGCATACCGCCTACTTTGAGGCGATCTATGCCTGACATACAAAGCTATGTCAAATCCAGAATTAATGGATATGCTCCACCTCAGTAAATCTAAATCCCTTAGAGCCACACGCTCGAGGGACTTGAACCTCAGCACAGAAATAAATAGAACTTGCTGGAGGGACAGGTTCATAACCCAGAGGCTCCCTTCGCTCTGGAATAGAATTCCAGTTCATGTGAGGCAGAGCACCTCACTGAATCTCTTGAAGAAGAATCTCGATAAGTGGATGGGGGATCGTAGGTTTGTCCCAGGGATTACTCCCGTGTCACTATTAGACAGAGGCACAGTAAACTAAACCTTAAAAAGGGCACAGTATACTCAAATCAAGGGATGGCGTAAGCCATACAGAATTGGGCTAGGCTTATAATTGCCCCAGGGCAGATAGCCTAGTATGAACCTATGAACCTAAGAAGTATTTCCTGACCATTCTTGCAACATGATGATCAAAGAAAGAGGTAGATGTTCTTCGTCTTCCATTGCTGCAGTCCTTACTATTGGGTATAGTCTCAAGATCCAGTCGGCCCAATACTAGAGTATGTATTGACGCCGGTCAGGGCGCATTAGACTGACGCCAGTACGCCAGGGTACTCGCGCGCATGACCGTCATATCCTCAGTCTTTTGCGGCGTGATCGTGATCCGATGCAGTTTGCGAGTGCATAGTGTGAGGTTGGCGCTCTGAAATATTTCCTCAAACCGGAGTTTCAGACCGAATCAGAGTTGGTTGGTACTCCTTTTTAGAATATTTTTTTTTTTCTTTGCCTCAAAGTTAACCGGATGTCAGAAAAGTGAATAACAACTGTATTTTGTGGGAAACATTACCTCATAGGATTACCATACATTATGTACCGACCTTGGTTTAGGGCCTGAGCACGTTGTTATTGCCGCCTTGTGCTAAGTTTAATTAACGCATCATTAAGAGGGAGAGGCAAGTTTTTGGGTGCCGTTGCGATGTTTGGGAAGCGCTGTAATGCTTAAAATGCCGCCGGATGTTCACGCCCGCTTCATCCAAGAAGCGCAAGGACAAACAGCTAAGCCTAGGGGTTGATGAACCGGCAGTCCCAGACGCCGGTGGAGTAGGATGGCCCAGGCAGGCCAGAGGTTTGCTCAGAGTTTCTATAGAGTTGAGGGCAGAACCAGGACTGAGGCAGGATGCTGAGGGAGCTTCTTCCCTCTCTTGAGGAGGCTTCTCAGGCAATCTCCTCTTTTCCCTCTCTTCCAAAGTAGTCAGAGCCTCCTTCGTTGCCAAACTTTTAGAGGTAGGCCAACTTCAGCTCAGAGTAGGGGCTTCTCCTAGCCTTCGGGTTCTGTACCTAAGAAGATTTGATTACTAAATGCGAAGATTTCTATACTAAGTGATTAGAGAGTCTATGGGTCCATAAGAGGCCTTGAACAACCACAGAGTTTGACAGTTTTGAACAGGGTTCTCTGGCTTCTGAATCTTCATGAAGATTTGCAGGTCTGATTCCATTATTCTGATTCTCTCACCGATGATTCCACCTGAGGATTTTTCTCCCTCCTGAGGAGGATTACTTTTCAGGGACTCTGAGGAATATGAAATTCCACTTTAAATGGGAAGGCCAGGATTACCTTGATTCCAGGTTTAGGCTTAGGAATAGGTTGTTTTTACCCCCTCATGTGCCCTGAGCTATACCTCCTGTGTTGAATGTGGTGGAAGATGTTTTTGCAGAGGCTGCCCTGAACCCTGATTCTTTGTGATAGGTATTCTTAAGTTAAACCTGATAGGCAACTATAGGGTGCCCTAAGTCATAAGTATTGGTTTAAGAGTCCTAGGGCCCACCAGAAACTGTTTCTCAGGGGCCTTCCCAGGTGGGTGCCTCTGTGGTTAAAAATTCCTGTTCCCAGAAACAAAGGAGGGTGTACATGCGATAGGTGGGGTAAGAAATTGTATACTTCTTCCACTCCCAGCCATGAGATGCTTGAATTGTTGGTATTGATTGCTGAAACTTGAAAATTATCTCCTTTCACAATTGCTGGTTAAGGTGGATGCTTTCTATGAAGGTACATTGCTTAAAGACTTGCTGGATTTAGTTGCTGTGTCTGAACTTCTGGGCAAGCATTCTTGTTGAGTGGCACCTGGGCTGTGCAGGCCTCCCTCGAGGGATTTGATGCTCCTTAGAAGTTTCTTCGGTCCTTGTTGCCTGGTTGAGGGACTGCAAATTTGGCTGAGCATGTTAAGACAAGGATTTTGATGCTCCTTTACAGTCTGATGTGTTGTTTGCAGCAATTAAAGCAGTTTTAAAGAAAAATGGAGGGGGTGGAAGTCTATGCAAACTGTTAAAAGATTTAGGGTGCACAGCCAACGGGCTTAGGCTCAATTCAAGGTTCTTTTAGACCTAGAACAGGACTTGGCGATTCTCAGTCTAGGGTGAGTCTAGACGGGTAGGGCAGGGCTCAAGGTCTGTGACCCAGGACCAGGTGCCCTCACCTGCTCAGACTTCTGGTGAGGGAAGGACAACTGTCTTTTTCAAAGGAAATTGGGGACCTGCCTTTCAACTAGATGTAGATTCTCGCCTGGCAGCTCCTTTGAACCAGAAACTGTCTCTTTCTCAATTTTGTTTGGGATTTAATTACTCAAGACAGAAGGGAGAGGACATCATTCTAATTTGGTCTGTGTCCTCAAGGGGCCTTAGGATTTATTCTCCAAGTGTTCCTAGTTACAGCATAGGGGAACACCTGGAGACCAAAAGATGGATTTATCTCTCCTCAACACAAGCTTGACATTCTCAAGTTCAAGATGACGCTATAACAGCTTTTACCCTCTCTGCCAAAGATCACTTTGGATGGTAACTTTAGATCTCTTGGAAGCTTACCTTCATGTGCATATCAGCTGCTACAGGAAGTAATCTAAGGTGATAGCTTACTCTTCCTCATTATCAGCTCTCTGCATTTTATGCTCCTGACTGCCTGATATCATGCCTCCAGAGTAGAAACAAAGGTTCTGGCTCCATGATAGCCATTTCAGGCCACAAGCTAGGGTATCTAGTGAACGCGAGACGACTGCAGTCTAGTGGCTCCTCAAGACATGTGCTTTCTGGGTGAGACTAGATAGCTTATAGCAGTGCTAAGATGCCTTTTTAACCCCGACAAAAAAAAAAGTCCAGTCTAGTACCCCAACTATCTGATCATGTCTTTCTGGGTGTGAGCAGGAACATGTTATGTTCAGATGGCCTTTTATGGTATTCTGGTGCTTCCCATGTGCACTTTTACTTCCATCAACTATCTCATCTAATGATAAAACTGCAGAGACAGTCCTTCAAGCATTAGGGACATATCATTCAAATATTCTGGTGCTTCCCAATGCCAAACTTTTTATGAGGAAGTTACAATGGTATCTCAAAAATGTACTCAGGTTCCAGCCAGAGGATTTAGACACTTTACCACAGATGCCTACTTGCCTTTTGGAGCTCATCTAAATCGAAGTGGATGCACTCAAACAAGGGACTCAGACCACAGCATCTACATATCGAAGTCAGGGAGATACCGACAGATGCCCTAGACATTGCTTGGGGAGCTCATCTAAATGTAAAGTGGATACAAGATAAGTGGAACAACAGAACTGTACACTACATATCAACATAACACAGACACAAGCAGTTATGTTCGCATTGCTTTGTTTCAAGGAGTTATCTTTTCCAGGGCAGGTGTTGATTCTAACAGACAACACTACTGTCATGCCAGCAGACAGAGAAACAAGGGGACAACATTCTATCCTCTATGCATGCATGCAATGATTTGGTGGGAGATCGCGCCACGCTTTGCACCTAACTCTTTCAGGCAAGGTTTCGCTTCAAAGCACAGAACTCCTTAGCAGATGTGTTAAGTTTCAGGGGTTTCTTGAAGATGCTTAAGAAACTGATCTTCTATGAGTTCTCTGTGATCTTGATGTGCCTTTCTTTCACTCCCTCTTCTTTTCTGTTCGGGCTTCCACTAAAACCACAGGCAGATAAGTGCCTTTGCACAGAGGGGTTTCAGTTTTTCTTGGAAAGTGTATGCTCCTCACTGGCCTTGGACAAACCTTCATCTGTATGCCTTTCTTCCTCTCACTCAATGTTTGTACTGCAGATTGGGCCTCCTGGCAACAGGCCAAGGATGATTTTGATAGCTCCAGATTGGTCCGCAACACTGGTACCCTCTACTACGGAGTCTGGTAAAGAGAGAAAAGTGGCCTTAACCTTTGATTCCTCGATTCGTTGTCCCAGCAAATTGGTCATCTGTTCAATGTCAAGCTTCACTCTTCCTCTGACAGGTTGGCATATTCTGTGTTGAATTACAGCAGGTCTCAATATCTCACAAGTTTTAAATGTGATTATTCAAGCTAGAAAGACCTAGTGGTACATCTCTTCCATCAATCTTCATCATGAAGAGATTTTTTTGGAGTAAAGCAGTTAGAATTTGGAGATTCTTGGTTTCAATTTGAGCATGGCTCTGGTGATATCTCCACCCCTTACTGGACAAGTAATCTGTCCTTCTCTTCTTTCAAGATTCATGCTGTTTATCTCAGCTCACTATGATTGTGACTACACCATTGTTTTCGTGATCCTTTGTTCAAGCAGCTTCTTAGAGGGGCTAAGAATATAAGACCCCCACGAGCCCTACTCCCCGCTTGGGATCCCCATAATTGTGTTGGAACAACTTAAGTAGGTAACCTGCTCACCCGCGGCTACTGCTGAATTGAAATATTTGTCATGGAAGAAACCTTTAAGCAGACCTATTACTCTGCAAGAAGGGTGTCTGAGTTGCAGGCCCTATGGCAGCTCTGTTCTTTGATTACAGATAATTCCTTTGGGTTCATTTCAAAGTCTTGTTTTATGCCGGGCTTGGTTTCCTTTAGTGTGGCTTTAAACCAAACTATTCATTTGCCTACCTTATGCAGACCCCAAAATAAAGGGGATTGGATTTTTAATACTTTAGATGTACACAGGCAATCATGCTTTTGTTTCTAAGCAGGATCAAGGATTTTATCTTTTGGTCAGAGTTGTTTGTTTCTTTGCATTGAGTTCAAGAGGGCGTTTCCAGTCAAAACAAACGGTTTCTAGGTGGATTGGCTTTGCATTGCATTTTGTTATTCCCATCATGGCAAGGAGGTTCCTAAGGGGATTAGGCCTCATTCCACTAGGCTACTGCCACTTCAACAGCATTTTTTTATTTATCCATATTCCAAGGTCTGTCACAACATCTATGTTTTGGAGTGTGGTCTTTTCTGTACTGTAAGCTGAGTGAAGGGTTTATTTACCAAATACAGCAACAATGATTTTTTTAAATGTAGCTTCTGTCTATTTCAGAGCACCAGTTATTTACTTGTTAGCTCGCTTTATAACTTTTGTACTTCAAAAGAGGTTTGAGTATGATATCCAGATCGGATGTTGTCTTTTTCATCTATTCTTCAACTGATGGGTCTGTGATCCAACCCTTGTATCTGTCCTCAGCCACGTGACAGACTTAGGCACCATAGCTCGAGCTTCTTCACTTACCCAGATAATCCCTTGACTATTGTGAGTTGTCACAAAAGGGAAATACTGCCAATCCAGCTCTCTGGAATTTTGTAAATGATTCTGTCATTTGTGAATATTGATATGATTGATACAGAAGTATGTGTAATGGTGTAAAGTACTGAGCCAAAATGTAACCATAGCATGCCTTGCTGGCTTAGAATAGAAATATATATAAACTATTGTAATTGTGTATGTTTTAATAGCAAAAACTAGAACATAAAAAGTTAACTTGCAAAATTTCAAGAAAAGTTGAAATTAAATTGTTTTACGATTGTGCTATAAAAGTTCTCTCAGTTTCAGTTCAGTAGCAGACTATGTCTAGAGCTAGACGTTTTTGTATTGTCTTGGAAGAAGTAATTACTAGGTTTGAGATACAGAAGTGTTTTATTACCTTATTACTTCCTAGCAGCTGCACAGCTCTGAATAAGCACCTGAAGGCTATGTATTTTTTACACAGAGATGTTAAATTTTGTTAGTTTCTGACAAAGGGGGTTTAACTCGGGAACTCAAGTCAGGTGACAAAAAGTGATCATCCAAGCTAACCCAGCGTTAATATGTGATATTAATTTAAGAATTATCTCAGAGAGAGAGAGAGAGAGACTGTGCATTTTGTATTTTGTCTTTGACGTGGAAACATCACTCATCACCACCTTCTGCACATGCCTTGCTGTAAGTTTAGGTCATAGTAACTCCGTTAAATTCAGATATGAATATAGTATAGCTTAGATGTTTTCTTTGACTGTCCTGCAATGTTTTAAATATTTATTGTGATTTTGAACTCTGATCTGACTGATTACTTACTGAATATTGTCTTGTTCTTTTACTATTTATTTATTATTAAATATATTTAAACCTAACAGTGTGGCTAATATTTGTGAGACATATTTAAACTCTGGAGTACTTGCATATCTATTTGGTGAGACTGTGTACAGGCCACTCCGAAATAGCCTTGCTCTTGGTCAGATTACCATTTGGATTATTAGTAACATTACACAGTAGGATTCGACACACTTTGTTAAGGGCCTTAGAGTAGCTGGTAAAGAGTTAGCTGGTGGCAGCTGGAACTACCTTATAGTATGGGCAGAAGGGGGCATAGCTAATAAACCTGTGCCAGCTTTTCCAGGTGTGTGTGTCTGTGTGTGTGTGTATATAATTCAAATCTGTGTGTGTGTGTGTGTGTGTGTGTGTGTGTGTGTATAGTTCAAATCTGTGTGTGTGTGTGTGTGTGTCAGCAACTTTGGAAGAGAAACGAAGCACTGGTTGGACAGAGCGGGTGCTGGAGATTTTGGCTCGACCACTCAGCTGAGATCTCAACCCTATAGTTGTGCCAGTGTGGAGCCTTATTGGGGATCTGGAGAAAGAGGGAGAAACCAGCCCCAGACTGACTGTGAAATTGCACTTTACTGGGTGTGTGTACTTGTCATCCTCCCAGTGTGTTCGTTCTCCACTGTTGCCAGTGGTGCGAATTGAGGCTCCTTGATTACTGGGCTAGTGCAGGGGTGTCAAATGAGTTACCTCACATCTCGTTTGCTGCTTCAGCAATCAGACATGGTCACTTTTAGCTTGAACAAGTTGATTGATCTTGATGATAAGTATGCTTCTTTTTCATCACTTTAGGCTTTTTGATAACTTTGTCTCCTTTCTTCTTTGTTATCCTCCCCTAAAAATTATATAGGTAGTCTTACCTAAATTCCTTAACCTTCAAAGTCAGTGTTTGGATCTTAAGCTCTCGCTCTGTTTCTTACTTTGAGGTATTCATATTTACCATTGCTGGTATTACTAATTTTGTTTCTGGTGTCCGAGTATTTCTGTATTACAGTTATTGGTATTTCTATTTCTTTCTCCCCAGTTTTCTTTTCTTGTTTGGTATAAGTGCATTGTATTTCTGTGGTAGTTGTTGGTATAGTGATGTCGGAGAAACCCACTGGGTTCAAGAAATGCTCATCTTGCAGGCATAAAATTCCAAATTCATGTAGTCACTCCATATGTATTTACTGCTCAAGTCCAGGACATGTTGAAGTTTCAAGTGATATTTGTGCAAGCTTTAACAATAGAACTTTGGTTGAAAGGAAAACATAAGCTGATTTTGAAGTGTTTTTTATCTCTTTGTACTCTGGAGTTCCATTGTCTAAGTTGTCTGCTCTGACTCCAACTAAATCAAAGTCAAAATCATCGTGTCTGTCCCCTTGTTTGGATCCGACCAGGTCAAGATCTTAATCTCCGGTGTTCTCTCCTGTACCAGCCTCCTCTAGGCTTCGCTCTCCATTCCTGCAAGATGCACCTCAATGAGCTTTGCATCCACCATCTACATCCTCTTGCCTCAGGCCATCCAGGAGCCTTTCAGAAATAGATGTGGACAGGATGATGAGGAAATTTCTCAGAGCCCAGATCCAGTTAGGTGTGTTATCGGCTCCATTTCTCATCAGACCAATGAGCTTCTGTTCCTCTCAACCCCAGGCTTTAGCACCACCTCTGAGCTGTCCTATGGTTTCGGATACAAGATTCCCGAGTGTGTCTGGGTCGGATGTGAAGACCTATCCTTCTTCAGATTTTAATGCTAAAACTAAAAAACTGGCTAGTTTTAAGGGAAAATTTGAAGAGCAGACTTTATGGTGCCGGGAATAGTTTAACCCCTAGCTAAGCGGCGATGCATAGGGTATTTTTTTTTAATATAACAGTAGCAAATGAGTAAACTGATTTAAACAAATTAACCAATAAAAAGCTAAAAACTGAGCCCCATTCGTATGCCTTCAATCAGACAAGCTCTAACTGCACACTCCTGCCACTAGGATGCAGGGGAACCTTCTCCAAAAAAGATGGTCTGGATTAGTACTCAGGTTATACTAACAAAGCTAGATTCAGCAGGTCTGAATTTAATCTATGCTACAGCAAACAAGGCGTACCAATTTCTAAAAGAACCAGTTCAAATAAGTAGGCACAATAAGCCTTTAACCAGAAACTCCCAGCACAGAAGGGCAGAGTCTACCCTCTCTTCCCACAAGAGTGCAGACCACACCTTCTTAATGTAAAGTAACTGGCCCAAAGCCCAAGTGCTTAAACCAGAACTAATACACTTTTAGAATAACAGACACTAAGCCTTCAATCAGCAACTCCCAACTTAGAAGGGTGTAAACTACCTGTCCTGCCACAACAGTGCAGACTACAAACCTTCTTAATGTAAAATAACTGGTGTGAAGCCCAAGTGCTTCAACCAAAGGCTTAGAATAACAGTTACAATTTAATCAGGCTGCTAACAAGCAGTAATAAATGCGGCAGAATAAATGCAATTAAGTACTTTTAAGAACAAGCAGTAAAAGCAAAATAAATTAGGAAGAAACACAAATACAGTAAAAGCAGATGATAAAGTGCAATTTTTTGTATAACAATAGAAAGACGAGCAAACTGATTTAAAAAAATTACCCAATTAACCAATAAAATAGCTCAAAACTGAGCCCTGTTCCAGCAGTCTTCAATCTGATAAGTTCTAACTGCACATTCCTGCCACTAGGGTGCAGGGGAACCTTCTCCAAAAGAGATGGCCTGGATTAGTTTTCAAGTTATACAAACAAAACTAGATTCAGGATGCCTGAATCTAGTATATGGTAAAGCAACCAAGGCGCACCAATTTCAGAAAGAAACAGTTCAAATAAGCTGTTTACTGTGCTATTGTTTTTCTCCTGTTCTTTGTGTCTGTCCTAGCCCCTACTAAGACATTAAGATAGTTTCTGAAATTGTAATCTACCTGGTGCTATTGACCTGTAGTTCAGAGTCATAGGACTGTTGCACCAGTATTGGTTTTATTTGATTGGATCCCTCTCTATAGCTAGTCTACTTCTTGCAGCTTGCTTTTTTCCCTAACCCTTCTAGCCTTTTCCTGCTGTGGTTGTAAAAGGCTGTATCTCTGGCTTCTGCCTGTTATGGTATTCTGACTTCTAAAGTCCCTCCCCTCTTTCCTTGCTGTTGTGTAAACCAAGTACTTTTCCCACCCATTGTTTTGTGTATATCCATAATACTGAGTGCCCACCCAGTAAACCAGTATTGCTCTTGAGTAAGCCTTCCGTGCTGCAAATTGTCTTTTGCTCATTTTCCCAGCACTCCTATCAGCTTTGCAGTCTTTGCTGCACTATGAAGGCATCTTGACTTTATCTTATTCCATCCTTGGCAGATGATTTATTTTATTGTTTACACCTCAGCTAACTCTTTGAGTGTTACTACTTTATTTTTGTTTTATTTATTGATTTTGGCTTTAAATCATTTTAAAGGTCCCTAATACTTGAACTTGCGTTGTCCAGGAAGTTTAAGTTGTTTTGCTGTAGCATTGTACTCTCAAGCAGTCTTTTTCATGTTTTTACTTTAAAAGAACTGGGATATTCTATTTAGTGGCAGTTGGTGATGGTATTGTCTATTCGAGTTGGGAAACGTACAAGAAAGCTGTAAGTGTAGGTTATTGGCCAGAGGGCTTAGAAGTCCGTTTCCTGTGTTTATAAGTGCTTGTGGAAGTTTGGCACACCTGCTGTTCATTGTGTGGCAGTGGATAGTAGTGCCCTGTATAGACGCAGATGGTTAGAAACCGAATTTTCCATATAAAACCATCTCTGAAATGGTACCAGTAGTGTAGAGCAACTTCTTTGCATGTTGAGTAGCTAGTTTGTGTTGAGGAGCAGTGCCCCTAGAATTTAGTATTAGATCATCTAGTGTAATCTCTCACTCTAAAAGCACCCTTAGTCAATCCACTATTTAACCCCTTGTGCACCACACTCTAGTAGCTAACCCAGTAAAGGACCTGACATCATGGATGTGCACTTTTCCAATTTCTCAACAGCCATTTTGGTGGATATGGAAATATTAAGGTAGTGTAGCAGTTGTCTAATGTTCACTGACAACCATTTAATCCTCAAAGAAACAAATACAGTATGTGAGAGCTGTGTATCTACAATGTCTCTTGAGGCAAAACTTTCATATACAAGCACTCATAATAATTTGGTTGTCAAACACACGCTACACGTAGCACACATTACGCACCCCACATATAGATGTACTTAAGGTGAGGGACTTAACTGCAGTTGTCCCAAACCCCAAAGACCTCTCAGACATTCCTTCTGCAGAAACTATCCTCAGCAAGCCCAAAAGCACTCAACAGAAACAACACTTAACACTACAAATACAGTCGCACCCAGTGGAGCCTCAATTACTAGGCCCATAAGGCAAGCCAGTGTACTACTTAGGGCTTTAGTAATAGGGGGAATCCATTGTGTGACATACTGATACCCCACTCACTAGGCTAAATAAGGAGAAAATAACAGTTGCATATCAGGGGCCAAGATCTGCATAGTTACATGTCATTACGTCACAATACAGTATGATTCATAGTCTGTGTAGGTGTAAATGACATGAGACATAACTCCCTAGACTATATGAAGAAACATGTAATGCAGCTGTTGGAGTATGTATTACAGGCTGGTATATGCCTGGCATTGAGCAGCATTCTACCTCCACCAAGGATGATGCCACAGTACGAACAGAAGTTGATTGACTTTAATAATTAACTTTGTTTTTTGTGTCATTCTAGGGGAATACAGTATTTCTGCATAGGATGATATAATTCACAAGCCCTTTGCTTTGCTAAGGATGGTCAGCACTGGTATTTTCTATGCCTTCAAATATTGGCTAAAACATTGTCCTCTCCACAGAGCCTTTTTTTAGGGAATGCCAAACTGACAAACCTAACCTAGCAAAATCTACCCAAGGAGTTCTAAAGGTGTTACTGTTCAGTGCCAGGAATCTAAACAAGAATCTCCACTCCCTCCAAGCTCTCCTTATCTTGGAGAATACAGACATCTGTGCAGTTACTGAAACATGATTTAAGCTACAGAGATTACCTCAGTAGTGCAAGACTTCAGTGACTTCCACAAATTTAGACCAGCAACTATAGAGACAGAGACTAAAGGTGGAGGTGTCTCGACCTGTATCAATAACAAGCATACCTCTAAGTTGGTTCAGCAGGGTGATGCATTGGAGTTTCTGCACATCCAGATTACCATAGACAGTGTCTTACCATATCCTAGCAAGCTGTATGTCCTGTGAAAGCTAGAGCTCCTACTTAGACCTATTGGAGAAGTTCACCTTTAAACCAAATACAGCACTCATGGGGAAGTTTAAATATTTCTGTATAAACTGTGAATTCTGCACAACCCAAAACAAAGGCCAGCTTTTAAAAAAAAATTTCCCTTTGTCCCCAAGGCAAAAAAACTGAAGAAGTTAAACCCCCCCCCCCTTTCCCCAAAATTTTTTAATTTAAATGAAAATTTAAAAATTTGTTCAAAATTTTCCCGCCAAACCCAAACATAGACAGCACAACAGCCTTTTTTTGGGAAAATT
>NC_056730.1:36367792-36410292 GCF_019279795.1 Protopterus annectens
TAAGGCCTAAAGGGACAGTACTGTTGTTACATTTGGGGGTTGGAGAGTCCGAGGTTTGTTGTGTATCCAAATCTGTACCAGATGATGAATCACCCCCAGATGAATCAGTATAAGAATTGTGTTTTCTAAGAATAGACTTGGGACGTTTGTGTTTAGGGGTTGACTTGCTCTTGCTTATCCCCACCCTCAAATCTAACATGTCTGGTATAGTTAAAGGGGGGGGTGCCCTTTGTCATAGTCCATCTGGTCTCTTTGGAAATTTTTAAGTTTCCTGTCTCTGAGTTGTGCTTCAAAAGTAAGTAGATCTGAACTAAGCTTGGTCAACTGTGTGGTATAAAATGGTTGACCAATATATTGATTACTGTCTTCACATAACTGACCAACTATATTATTTGTTGATCAATAACTCTTTCGTAATGTCTAGCCAATGTTTCTACAAATTCCATAGAACATTTTTGTTGTATAGCAGACCACTCATTGGCTAATTGGTCATTTATGTCATTAACTAACAGCTGAATTTTTACTCTGAGTCGTCTGGGAGTTATACCTTTGGCCATATACGCTTTAAATAATTTAAGATGCCAAACTTTGGCTCTTAAAGTTTTCATGGTTTATTAAGTTGATGAAACAATCCTTCACAGCAGAATTGTAGACTGTCACTAGTATTTGAACTATTAGCATTATTGGGATTTGTAATACCATATATACCCAAGTCTTCCTTATCAGAAGACAGTCCTACCAAAATACTTGTTAGGTCCATTGTACCAAGGGTTAGTATAGATGCAGAAAATAATAAACAAAATCAAACCTAGACACTCGAGTAGTGAAATTAAGTAACTGCTACCACAAGCCAAAAGTATCACCTTAAACAAGAGTGGTATATTAAATGTGTATATAAATATACATCCCAAAAATCATCACCCTACAAATACATGCACAATGATAGTCAGGCTTAATAATAAATCAAAATCCAAGATTGGATGCAGTGCCAAGTCCAAAAAAATATATTTGACTGAGAACATTCAGTTCATTGGATTGAACAATAATGGACCCTATTAAAGTATATTTAAGACTTACCACTTAAATATCCATCCAAAATTATAACGGGCCCTCCTTAGACCCGATAATAGTGTCATGTCCAGAACAACCTAGTTGTGATCCTTCAATGTCACAATGTTAAGTCGGATATGGACTGTATTGGCCCCTGCAAATAAATGATAATGTCTATATAACCAATAGACTGACCAGCAAAGTTAAATAAAGGTCTGATATTTGTGGATGTATATGGGGGAGGATTATGAAATCCCAAATTTAAAGTTAAAAGAATAATGGTCATGCAGTTCAAATTTCATAATCAAAACTCGTGTGATATAAATATAATAATCTCTATTAATGTTCATATACTATATTAACTGAAAGTACAAGTATTGTACTCCTCTTGGTGCTCAGAAATGTACCAGGAATAGAAAATAAAGATGACCATCAATTGTTAGAATGCTGTTTAAGAGTTTCCTATTGAAAACCATGTATTTTGTATTTTAAAATTAAACATATATGGTAGTCCCTGATATAAACTCAAGCCTTATGTAAAATTGAGCAAACAGTGTGACCCTCAGGCCCAATGTAAACAACAATGTGAAAAAATATGAGAATATAACAATAGTCATTACCAGTATAGTTTGCAGTAACAAATTCCACAGAGAAAATTAAATAGTAACTATGAATCCAGAATTGCCATCAAAAAAGTATGGCATATTCAAAAAAGGTAGTCCATTTTGTTCCGAGACCACAAACGAACGAACCATAACAGAATTGGTTTCAGTGCTGGGCCAGAGTCAATGTCGCAAGTATAGTTAAAATAAACCGCTGAATCCTCTGTTTCCAAACAAAAATGTGCATAATAGTTGTAAATGCAACCAGTCAGTTGGAAAATTTCCACAGCTATGTTGAAAAACACAGTTCACTTCACAGTGAGTCCCTTTGCTGATTGTTCCACGCCAAAAAATGAGTCCAATATCACAAACGAAATATAGACCCAAAAAATAAAGAAATATGGCACACGCCTATTTGAAAATTCACACAGCGCTTGAAGAGCAATCTAAATATAAAAAAGCACAAAAGAGAAAATGCCGTTAGGCTCTGGCATAACAATGCATCTATCTTGCGGCTGCTAAAGCCTACGAAAGTTCGTTTGCCCCAAAAAGTTATGGTTCCGAAGTTGAATATCCAAACGTAGTATGTCCAAACCACATTCTAGTAACATGTCCAAACCACATTCTACAGCACACCACATATATGACTGGCCCAAATTGAAAAAACAAAACAATAAGTCTTAATATGCCATACCATCCATAAAACAGATAGCTGTGATCGGCGTTTTATTTCTTACAAGCAACAGAGTACATTACCATTGAACCAGGCCCAGTCGTAATCAAACACACAAATATATACATGATTTTTAAAGTTGTAAGTTCAGAAAATCCCACTATGTAAGATAGGCTTCTGATGGTAAAAACCAAAGAATAACTCTAAAAAAGAAGTGGATATATAGATGTATGAGCTCCAATATAGCAAAAAGGATTCCGCTAAGAATCCAATGCAGATGTAGTTAAACAGCAGACCACGGACAACCAGCAAGGAAGTAAAGGTGCATCCAGAAAAGAAATCCCCTGCACGGAAGTGGTTGCACGGCCAAAAAAGTACCAACAAATAACAAAAAAGCAAGCCAGCAACTGTGTGCTGTGTATATTAATTTATTCTTGCATAAAGCACAAGAAAAAACAGACCGGTTTCGGCTAAGGAATTAACCTAGCCTTCATCAGTGTAATAATACAGCACATCTTGTCAATGTATGTATAGTATATCCTTAATTGATGTTTAAACATTATTAGTGGGCTCATAAATATTCATTTAAGCCTGGGCTGAACAGCCCTCCCAATTTAACAATCCACTTCTTTTCCATTGCATTTAATTTTGTATGCCATCCAGTTTTTTGGTTCCTGTCGCCTCTTATCCTGTCTATAATAATAAAATGAAAGGATGCTGTAGTGTGTTGTAAAGTATGTTTGAACAAAGCATTGCTCATTATTTTATGTTTAACATCAGAAAGGTGTTCGGAAATCTGAAACCTAAGACGTCTGGATGTTTGTCCAATATAGAATGTATGACAGTTGCAGGTGGCCAGGTATACAACCCAGTCTGTACTGCAATTTGCAAAAAACTTTTTCAAATACCATGCTAAATTCCCTTGTATCCCCCATGCTTACAATTAAGAGCATGAGATTGAGTTTGTCATAGCCTTCAGCTGTAAGCAATTTATTTTTGTCGTCTCAAAGCAAGTTAGACAAGATTAATGGGTCTCAGTTGGCTCCTAGCGCATAACCTTTTCCACAGATTGTCTTGCATTTTCTGTGCGTTGTCTTCTTTGTCAATGAATCCACCATTATTAGTTTGGCATTGTGCATTACACGTGCTTACAGTACACTTGTGTAGTTTTTTTTTTCTGATCTTTCTGATATTCCGTCCAAACTGCATTTGAGGCAAGCCACAACAAAACTGCTGGCTCCATCCTGATTCTGGCTTCTCCATATGCAGTAGCGGTCATTGTAGACAGCTGCTCAGCTTTGCTTTTAGAAGAAGCCTGTTAGATCCCAGACCTGTGGCCTTTCATTGTTTGTTATTTCTTGTGACTAAAGACTTACATGATACACTTATTCTTTGAAGAAGTTTGTCTTTATGGTGTTGCCTGTGGTTCTGTTTGCCTTCCTTTGAGATGAATACTGGACTTTTTTTTTAAGTAATACTCTTAACATGCATGTCTCCTCTTATCTCTTTTTATGTGAGCATACTATTAGATTTTGAGTAGGAGACACCTTTGATTTAACCATATCTCCAGAACTCAAGTTTCCCTTTCATCAGTGCTTGTTTCTGGTCATACGAATAACTTCACTATGTTGGTGCCTTAGTCTTTGTAGCTTCATTTTCCATAATAGCATGTTTTTGCAAGCAGGTCCATGCTGTCGTAAAAGTCGTCATTGATTTTCTTTTCTTGTAATCATCTGTTTATCTTCCTACATGGTATACATATCTCACCAGTATGAGTAAGGTGTTATACAGCTGAGTGTACACTGAACACCGTGCATATGCTTTGCTCACATTAGCTGTTGTTGAAAGGTCTTATTAATTTTCTGATTTTCTTGTTATGAAACGGAACACTGTTCAGCTTTTGACCAGTTGCCTGGCTAACTGTACTGAGTCTTCTTACTGGGAACTTATTGATGTTTATTGCTGTACGTACGTATATGCATACAAATGGAGGACAAAGTTGGGATCATTTTTAAGGTCTTCTCTTTCCATGCACAAGGTACACCATTTAATCTTGGTCCCTATCTAATGCTTGTAAGTTTACATAGTCTCCCAGTGTCTCTCTGGGGTTTCCTTCCAAAAACATGCTGAGCGTTTCCACCTCAAACTCACCAGAGAATTGAGTTATGGGAAAGAAGATAATTAGTAAGGCATATCAAATTTTGCAGGGTAACCAAAGGAACCAATGAGAGGTCGTCGGAAAATAATGGGAAAAAAAGACTAGAAATTGAAGACTGGAAGTTTGAGAATTAGCAGGTTGTCAGTAAACATGAAACAATGTCTGCATTGCCTCAGAAAACCCATATCCACTAATCTGGTAACAGAGATGGTGGAAAAGTTGTTATCCATGGCAACAGGCCCTTTTTTATTGATTAGATGGTTGTCATGAGAATGTAAAGTAATGTCAGGAGTGTCTGGTTTGCTCTGTGTGCAAGTAGGTACTGGTGAAATTTCATGGGTGCTTTTACAGAAAAATGTCAACTTAAGGTGTCTGCATCTATATAGGGCACAGATAAACACTTGAGAAACTGATAAATAGACCCTAATGTTTTATGGATGAAGTATTTGGGGTGATGTTCTGAAGTTAGGTTAGTCAGTAGACAATCAAGCAGTACTTGCTGAAAAGAAGGAATTAGCTTTGTCAAGAAGGATTAAAAGAGAGGATTTACCTAAATAGCTACTGTCTGGCTGCTGATTGTGCTGGTCTCACTGTCTGGCTGCTGATTGTGCTGGTCTCACTACAGTTTTATGCTGCTGTGATATAACGCTCCTGCTTCTTCTGTCACCAGAAACAAAACAGTAGCACCAATCCCAAGATGAGAAGCAGGAAATGGGCTCTTTGGTGATCAACGGTCTTGTCCCAGATAATGCAAGGTCATCTAGGCTTGTTGTAGCTTTTTCCTGGTAGATGCCTTGAATAGCAACCAGACCAATGAGGAAGGTCCAACACAGACACTCACTGTCCATTCAGGAATGGTCCAGAATCAATGCAGTATGCTCCTTCTCTCACCAGGAGTAAAATATAAGCACAAATTCCAAGCTGTTACCTATGAAGCAGTTAGGCTTTCACTCACTGTACAATCTGAAATGGTCAGGAATCCATGCACTCTGCTTCTTCTTTCACCAGCTGCAAAATGTAAGCACACATTCCAAGCTGCCATCTGTGAAGCTGTTATTAGGCTTTCTGATAATCAGAAGTCTCCAGGAAATAATGTCTGTATGCTCCTTCTCTTACCAGGAGCAAAACAGAAGCACTAATCCCAAGATGACTACTGAGAGGTGGAATGTGGGAAGTCTAATTGGTGGTCTTGGAGTAGATGTTGCAGATTTTAAGTACAAGATGGAGAAAAATGAGTTAATATCCTAACAGTTGCAGTGTGTATTAAGCAGTTAGATGTGAAAGAAGGGGTAACATAATCTTTAGCTATTGAAGTGGGGAGTGACAAATTTTAAAAGAGCAAGATGGTTTGGAAGGGGGTGGGCACTTTGTATTCTGGCTCTGTGGACTACAGTTGGATGGCCAATGAATAAGGGGAGTGTTTTCACAAAGTGATAATTTTATGCTTACTGAAGCCAGTGAAAGCTGGGAGAGAAGGAAATATGTAGTCAGATTAACCTAAGGGACAGGTAACTAGAAAGGCAGTTGAGTTTAAAAATACAACAGCACCAGGGTGGGAGGGGGGGTTGTAATTTCTGTGTGACTCGCAAGAGAGATGTGGTCTATTTCCTAGCTTAAGTATGCAGTTCAAAGCAGAATACAAGTACAACACAGTGTAATGAAAGTAAACCACAATATGCAAAATAGAAGAAGTCAAGGAAGCAGTACAAAATACAAGAAAGCAAAAACAAACTAACCTTCTCCTCACAGCAATCTGTAGCAGAGTCTCAGAAAAGCACCTAGAATTTTTGGTATGGTAAATTCCAGGCCTGTGGCTATTTAACCAGTTTTCAGGCCTTTGAGGTCACTTTCTAAAGCTCTTCATTAAAGCCAGACTCCTGAACACCTGCACCAGAGCAACCAGAACATTTCTGCATTGCTGTAGACAATACAAATACTTTCACAAAAATCTTGTAGCAGATAGTCTTGTGATTGCACTGGGTGCATCCAGTGGATCTAAGTTGATAGCTGGACTCAACACCTTTACATGTGACTGAAAAGGTAGAATACTTGTCTGGTTTGGTAAAATTCAATCCCTATAGTCATCGCTATCAGCTCTCCAGCCTATATGGCTGTAGAATACTTAACATTCTATCTCTATAGTCATCACTATCGGCTGACAGGCCCATATGGCTGAATGTCAAGGTGATGCCCTCAGATGGAAAGAGGACACAAGTTGAGATATTGAGTACAAACCCTAGGGAGAGAGAGAGACTAAACTGATCCAGACTGCCTTAAAAGTGGAGAATCATGCAGCTAAATGTGGTAATGAGGCTGCCGACACATGTGGTATGGGGCAGCAACAGACATCTTAATTTGTTGGCATGCTTGCTCAAAATTTAAGCCTCCCCTGATGTGAAGGGTCAAGTGCTCGGTATAACATGAGGCAAAGACCTGCTGTAGCTTGTCCTTCCTTCCAAAGTATCTTTAAAGATCTGGAAGAAAATAGGCAAATCAGTGCTTTTGGTGAAGCAGATTTTTTCATACCACTATTCAAGTACAGCAGAAATTACCCCACTAAACAATGGTCTCTTTATTGAAAGCATACAGAGCCAGAGCTGTGCAGGCAAATGAAAACATCTGCAAAGAAGTAATAGTAGTAGATGTCCTTCAAGGATGCATCTGCAGTCCTTACAAATGGGGTTGTCCTGTCGTCAGGCAGCCCTTCGGTCGGCCGGATTCCAAAGTCTGGGTCTGGCCTCGGCTGGTGTCGCACTTCACCCGACATCATAGCTGCAGTTCTTCGGGTATAAAGGCATCAGCCGACGCCATTTTCCTCAGTCTTTCTTGCCGCGTGGCGCCCGAAGCAGAAGCTGTTCGCAAGTGCCGGTCGGTCAGATCCAGAGATTACTACTACCGAATACTACTCAAGACTTCTAAAAGCTAAGTACCCGCTGGGGACTCTTTCTTGCCTCAGCCGATGTCAGAAAAAGTGAATAACTGTTTAACTTGTGGGAAACAAATACCTCATAAAGATTTCCACTCTTACTGCTTACCTTGTTTAGGCCCAGACCACGCACGTAGCAGCTTGTTTAGCCTGTGCTTCTTTCAACCGACGGACGCTTAGACGCCGGTCGGAGTTTGCTGAACAGTTTTTCGCTCAGAATTTGTGTACATAATGCCGTCGGATCCTCCGACTTCACAAGTTGTTATAATACCCAAAGAAAAGGACCAACACTTCCGGTCCGCGGTTTCGCCGAAACCGCGGTTAAGCAAACCGCGAGTGTCTCGGTTTCGGCCGAAACCGAGCAAATGGTTCTAACTTCAGCCGAATCCATAACTACTACCGAGGCCCCTTCTAACCTGGTTGAGTCGGCCTCTGAAATTCAACCTCCTACTGTGGTTTCACAAGAACTATCGGACACCATCCCTTTGGATGTTTCAACCCCTGCACGTGGTGCTGCTAGGCCGCCTGCAGCCATGTCCATAAAGGCCTTTGCCAGGGCTAAAGCAGCCAAAACTTCTAAGTCTGTGCCTGTTAAGCCCCCCTCTCACAGGCCCAGTTCCAGTTCCCAAATGCTTACTCTGGCAGAGGATCTCATCTCTTTAATAAGAGGATCCCAACCTCATCCAGATAGGGCCTCTCAACCTCCTCCAGAAAAGAGACCTAGAGCAGAGCCCCCTGAGCCAGTGTCCTCAGATGATTCTTCTGATGATTCAGACAATACAGACCATCCAGAGGCTCCTTTTTCTACTTATGAAGACTCTGATGCTGAGGAATCGATTCCTTCTGCCTCTCCACCAGAGGAATTTTCCTTTGGGGAAACCTTACATGCCATGAGAGAGCAATTTCAATGGCAGGGGCAAGATTTCTCAGACTCAAGGAAAAGGCTTAGGACGTTTTTGCATTTACCACAACATAGGCCTTTAGCTATACCTCCAGTTCTTCCTGTTGTAGATGATGCATTTAATGATGCTTGCACTGCTCCTGACACTTTGCCTCCAGCCCCTGCTAAGCCCGATAGGTTTTACAGGGTCCCGGACACACATCACCATTTATACAAGGCTCCTTTGGCAGATCCCGAGACTATCTGCCAGGGGCCTAAGGCAGTAGCTTCGACGTCAGTTATAAACCCTCTCCCTCTGAAAGGGAATCCAGGTCCTTAGAGATGGGGTAAAAAGTATACACCTCTGCTACTCTCTCAGCTAGGGCATTGAACTGTCAGTTTCATATGATCCAATACCAGGAGTTTATGCTTGATCAGTTAACTAAGAAACTGTCCTCTGATGATTCTTTAGATAAGAAATATGTTCTAGAAATGGTGCATAACATTCAGCAGGTTAGTAACCATTCTTTAAAATGTGGCTATGATGCACTGGAGGCTTCCTTTAGATCAGCCATGACTGGCACAGTTATAAGAAGGCATGCATGGTTGAAAGAACAGGTCTTGCCGGATCATGTTAAAGCAAAACTATTAGATGCTCCTATGGATAAGGTCAGTTTATTTGGTTCTCCTGCTCAGCAGGTACTGAAGAAAATGGAAGAGAAGGCAAAATCTGTACAAACAGTGAAAGATTTCTTACAGGTTCAGCCTCCAAGGTTTAGCAGGAACTGGCCTTCCAAAAATTGGTCCTTTCCAGACTCCTCTAAAACACAGAGAGGCAGGAATAGGCGTTCAAGAGGCAGAAATCAATCCAGAGGAGGTGCCTACTGGGGACGCTAGTGGCAAGGTAACAACCAGCGAGGCACAGACACAACTACTACCACTGCAACAGGACAATCACAGTGACTTGGCTCTGGCACCGCCTACCAGGGAACAAATTGCAGCACCCTTAGGCGGAAAGTTAGCCTTATTTTCAAAAAACTGGCACTACATCACAAGAGACAAGTGGATTTTGCAAACTATAGACCAAGGCTACAGGTTTCATTTCCATACTTTACCAGGAAAAAGAGGAATGCCAAACCTACCACCAAATCAAAAGACAGAAGCTCTAAAACAAATAGCTCAATTAGCAAAGATGAGAGCTGTGGAAAGGGTACCATCTATGGAACAAGGAAAGGGATTTTACTCCAGACTCTTCCTGGTACCAAGAAAGAGAAAAATTGGAGGCCTATTCTCGACCTGTCCGCTTTAAACACATTCATCATTGTTCCAAAATTCAAAATGCTGACCCTACAGCAACTTCTTCCCATGCTGGGCAAGGAGTATTGGCTGGTGACTCTAGATCTCAAGGAGGCATACCTGCACGTCCCCATACGACCAAATTGCAGAAGATACCTCAGATTTCTTGCAGGATCAGAGCATTACCAATTCTCAGCATTGCCCTTTGGCTTATCTACTGCGCCCAGAGTGTTCACGAAATGCCTGGCATCAGTAATCGCTCACTGCAGGCTTCAGGGAATCCAAATATATCCATACCTGGACGACTGCTTGATACAAGCGGACAACAAAAACAAGCTAACAGAACACTTACAAAGAGTCAGTTGCTTACTGCAAGCCCTGGGATATACAGTCAATATAAAAAAATCAAGACTGATACCATCCCAAAGAATAACCTTCTTAGGTGCAGAATTGGACACAGTAAAACAGATGTCATTCCTAACTGCAGAAAAACAAGAACAACTTCCTCTCTACTTCTTGGCATTAACAAAGCAGAACAAACTAACAGCAAGGAAAGTACTGCAGGCCTTGGGCTTCATGGCATCCTGCATAATCCTGGTCCCTCTTGCCAGACTGCATATGAGAAAGCTACAGTGGTACCTGAAGAATTTATGGTCTCAACACAGGCACAGCCTAGAAACCGAAATACCACTAATCCCATGCCTGAAACAAGAGTTCCTATGGTGGTCTCAGGCATGCCAGTCAAACCCAGGTTTGCCCTTCCACAGCATTCAACCAAGCCAAACCATCACAACGGACGCCTCAGACCTCGGTTGGGGGGGCCCACATGCTGGACAAGTGCATACAAGGCTTATGGACTCCAGATCAGCTGCACCTGCACATAAATCAAAAGGAAATGCTGGCAGTAAAACTAGCAATTCAGAATTTCAGACCATTCCTCCAAGAAGGGCAGTTGATGATAAGGACAGACAACACCACAGTCATGTGGTACATCAACAAACAGGGAGGCACACATTCATACCCTCTATGCCGGATGGCACTGGACCTATGGAATATGGCTCTGAGCTACAACATTCAGTTACAAGCAATTTTTGTACCGGGAAAAGAAAACATCGTAGCAGACATATTAAGCAGAACTACCTCGGATGCTCACGAATGGATGCTACACTCGGACATCTTCAAGGTCATCACAAGGAAATGGGGACTGCCACAAATAGACCTATTCGCATCCCCACTCAATCACCAGCTCAAGAAATTCTGCACAAGGACGTACCACCCACTTGCTTGGAAGGTGGACTCTCTATCCTTCAGTTGGAAAGGCCTGACAGCCTATGCATTCCCAACTCTTCCTTTGATGCACAAGGTGCTATTGAAAATCAAAGAGGAACATCCAAGGATCATTCTGATAGCTCCAGACTGGCCAAGACAACATTGGTACCCATTACTGAGGAGCATGTCTCGGGGCAGATGTGGACACTACCCCTGATTCCTTTGCTGTTAACTCAGAGCGGCTACAACACCCTGCATCCAAACCTGAAAACTCTGAAGCTGACTGCCTGGAACATTACATAAGAGCAACTAACCCAGATTTATCCCAAAGGGTTAAAGACATTATCCTTGAGGCCCGCAGACCTTCAACAAGAAGGAACTATGCAGGAAAATGGAAAAGGTTTCTCATTTGGAGTACTGAAAGGGGAAAAGATGTGTCAAAGGTAGACATTGCCAACATCCTGGAGTATTTGGCAGAGCTTTTCCATACAGGCCTGTCCTACTCCTCCATCAAGATACATGCATCAGCTATTTCTGCAGAATACAGCTTCGATCCACCTGTCTTCTCGCATCCTCTACTTAGGCAGTTTCTGAGAAGAATTAAAAATGTAAAACCTCCTAGGAAACCACCATTACCAGCATGGGACTTGAACTTTGTGCTAGAAAAATTGACACTCCCCCCTTTCGAACCAGCAGCAACAGCAGATCTTCAACACCTATCCTGGAAAACTGCTTTTCTGCTGGCAATTACCTCAGCAAGAAGGGTTTCTGAGCTACAGGCTTTAATGGCAGTACAACCCTTCCTAATCTTCCATCAAGATAGAGTGTCCATGAGAACAAATCCTACATTTATGCCTAAGGTGGTATCCAGAGTGTCTTTAAACCAGGCTATCCACCTACCTACCTTCTTCGCCAATCCACAGAACAGGGGGGAAAGACTGCTGCACACTTTGGATGTACATAGACAGTTGCGCTACTACCTGGACAGAACCAAGAGCAATAGAAAAACTGACCAGCTTCTGGTAGCATATGCAACAGGAAGGGAAGGAAAAGCAATTTCAAAACAGACAATCTCCAAGTGGATAGGAAATTGCATCAGATTCTGTTACTCCTACCATGGAAAGCAAACTCCACAGAACATAAGGCCTCATTCTACAAGGGCTACAGCCACTACCACAGCTTTCTTACGAGGAGTGGCTACCAAGGACATTATAGAGGCTGCTACTTGGACCTCCGTGCATACATTTGCCAAGCATTATAACTTACCTTTATACTCTAGATCCCGAGCAGGGTTTGCCACTGCTGTTTTGCAAGGGATCCTAACTACACCATAATTTCTTCTTCCTCCTCCCCTAGTTTGGCTATGGTATTCTACCCATTTGTAAGGACTGCAGATGCATCCTTGAAGGACATAGTACAGTTTTGTACCTACCATAAATGTAGATGTCCGAACAGGAATGCATCTGCAGTCAGGATTACCCACCCTCCTTCCCTCTGTGGTATTCCTAGGGTATTGGCCCATCTAATAGCTAGCTGGGGATCTCTTATGGTGTATTTGTTTGTATATATGTACATACATGCTTATTGTTTGTGTTTGCCTTCTACTATTTGGAAACATTGGCATTTATCCAAAATTTAGCTATCCAAGAGGGCAACTGGCATCTGGGGCAAGAAACACTGAGGAAAATGGCGTCGGCTGATGCCTTTATACCTGAAGAACTGCAGCTATGACGTCGGGTGAAGTGCGACACCAGCCGAGGCCAGACCCAGACTTTGGAATCCGGCCGACCGAAGGGCTGCCTGACGACAGGACAACCCCATTTGTAAGGACTGCAGATGCATTCCTGTTCGGACATCTACATTTATGGTAGGTACAAAACTGTACTTTTTGCTGGCAGGGCATGGGAGCAGGGAGTAGATCTCCACCCAGCAGTGAAGGCAGTGGATAAAAACCCCTCTTCCTCTGTACATCTTGGGCAAGAGACATTTCTTCAAGGAAAGTAGAGAAGGCCTTACTTAAAGTTTGAGCTGAAAGACAACCGAATGCTAATGCAGTTAGTGATGGTATATCTAATGGGGCTATTCAGAATAATTTAAGTGACAGGAAAAGAATGGTAATGCATTACGGTAATAATGATGTTTGTAAAATTGAGGTGGGGGCAGTAAGAAATATTTATTTTGTCACCATATGTAATGTATTGAGCTTGCAAATAGAGATCTTATGGCATTATTGGCTTATGTTGCTGTCAGACAGGTAATAGGATTAATAAATTCCCACTTATTTCTTACAAGTATTGCTAATTTTGTAGTATATAATAATTTTATTTTTCCTTCACCTAGTATAGAACCTTTTATAAAAATTAGTGCTGACACCTGTAAGTGTGGGAAATATTCTATCTGCCATCTTGTAGTTAATTATTTTTCTAAAATTAATAATAATTGATTGTAATACAGAGGAAATAATATATGTTTTAAAATGTCCTTGTAAGATGTTTTATATTGGGGAAAGTCAGCATGCTTTTAGGGTCTGTTTTCAGGAACATTAGGGATGTTAAAAATATGCGTATAGAAAGCCCATTAGCATTACATTTTAAAGATTTTATAGATTTTCATGCAGGGGATGTTGTATCATTGTTAAGAGGGTCTATATTAGAACAAGTGAGTGTGCAAGTTGGAGAGAACTGACCTGAAGCATAAATTGTATAAAGAAACTATTAATATTTTGAAATATAATACTGTGGACCCTATGGGTTTAAATAGAGGTCTTGATTGGAAGTATGTGATTAATTGATTGGTGCTAATTGTCTTATTGAACTGTGTATATATACTTGTGTGTTAACTCCTTTGAAGGCTTTTGAGCCGAGGCGCCAGAGTTTTTATTGCATTAAAGTACTTTTTAGGGATCAGTGGCAGTATTTTTTTTTAATTTATTTTTGCGTGGTTTAACATTTCTTCAGGGAAGACTGCCCTGGTCTGTCCTATTCATATGCTGCAGTATTCATAACATGAGAGAGTCCGCCTCCAGTTGACTCATACGTCTGGCAATTATACCAAAGTTAAATCACTACTGCGAAGGTACGTGCAATGAGCGGTATCACACAGCGTATGTCAGCCATAAACGGACGTTGAGTGTAAAATGGACGTCAGCACACACCTACCTCAGAACTTTTCTGCCGCCTGTTTGACTGTCAGCTCCGGTCGAGGTGTTTGTGCTTCAGATAAGTACCTCCTAGGGGTTTTTTGTTATCTTACTTGCTACTGTGTTTATTCTTTGTGAGTTAATGTCAGCTAGGAAGGGCAAGTTTCAGTGTGGAAGGCAGATTCCACATTAAGACGCTCACGAGCTCTGTTTATTTTGCTTAGGCCCAGAACATCACCATACATCCTATGACATCTGTAAGGCCTTCGGCTCTAAGACCCTTAGGAGCCGTCTTGCTTCCCTTAGGCTGTTTTTGGAAAAAATCAGCATCTTAAATGCTTTGCTCAGGATATGAACCTGACAACAGCCCCTTCAGAGGAGCTACAAACTAAAAAGGCCAAAAAGTCTTGTCCAGAACCATTTGCTACTCCCTCTGTTCTGGGCATCCCTCCTAAGGCTGATGAACGCCCGGAGGGCGCATCAGAAACTATGGAGTTTCCTTCAATGGGTACCCAGAGGGAAGCTGTTAATGAGTCTGTTAACACGTCCCAGAGGGAATCGTAGGCCTCTGACTCTGCCGCAACGGGGTACCATGGCTCATCTCCGAAGGCCTACATGGGTTTATCCAGATAGTAGTGCAGGAAGACATTCCCTCGGACGTTGTAGAGTATCGTCCAATATCTAGACCTCCAACATTCCATCGTATGTCGAAGGCCCTAGAAAGAAGATACAGAAGATGCAGCATATTTCTTCACTCCACCCAACTTTGCTCTCCTGACGTACCTCCTGACTGGGGAAGCCTTTACTCAAGACCTCTTTAATGCTTTCATGGTTTTGCAACAGCCTCCATCTTCTGTCCAGGCCTCTCTTCCCCCCACTCCTGGGAAAAGGCCTGTACCAGAGGTTTCCACAGAGGAGGAAGACTCATTGGGGGATGAGTCTTTAGCTTACTCTTCACAACTAGCTTCTCCTCTGGGTTATGCTACCCCAGAGGAGGAGTCGTCCAATGGCACAGAGTTCCCGGAGGACATTACATTTGGAGAGACTATTGTGCAGATGAAAGATTTCTTTAAATGGGACTGCTGTCAGGTCTCTGATACCCAAAAGAGATATTATGAGCTCTTGCAAATGGAGTCCCCAAATCCCTCTGCCATTCCACCTGTACCCCTGCATTTTTGGACGGTTTTGTTGCTGCCTGTAAATCTCCAGACACCCAACCTCAAGCCCCTAAGTGCCCCGATAGGTTTTATAAAGTACCTGAGGATGCAGAGTTTCTCTTCAAGGCCCCCCTCAGCTGATCCCTGTACTATTTCTGTCACTGCTGATAAGACTTCCAAGTTGCTATCCTTCACTTCCTTACTCCCCTCTGATAAAGAGAGTAAAATTATGGAAAGGTTAGGCAAAAAGTTTACACATCAGCCACTCTGGCTTTTAGAGCCATGAATTACCAAACCCATATGGCAAAATACTCTAGCTCTAATGGCAGATGCTACCAAACTCCTATCAGAACTTCCAGATATCCAGAGTAATGCTAACATTTCTAGCATTCTAAAATCCTGTTGCCAGGTCACTAGGCACTCCAAGTGCAGTTATGATGCAGTGGCGGCCTTGGCCAGGGCAGCAGCATCAGGATCTATCTTAAGGAGGTATTCTTGGCTTAGGTTGCAGTCTCTCCCAGATGATATTAAAGCCAGGCTTATGGCTTCCCCTTTGGACAACAAGTCTGTCTTTGGCTTGCCAGCAGCAGAGCTTTTCAAAGCCCTTCAGGAAAAGGGGATGGAGTTACAAGATCTTAAACACATTTTTGTTTTTCCTGTTCCTTGCTTCCAGAGGAATTATCCAGCTAGGACTTCCTTTGTGAGAAAGGTCTCGAAGTACCACACTCCCAGGGGGAGAAAGGATACCAGAAATTAGGCTCCTACGAGATCTTCCCCTTCCATTCCTTCTCAAAAACATTTTTTTCAGGCAAAACCTGTAAGCCTGTGACTACCAGGCCCTAAGTCCCAATACTCCACTCTCTCTTCGCCTATCCTTCCCAGCTTGGAAACTGATAACCCAGGATTCTTGGGTCCTTTCAATTGTCAGACACTGTTGTTTCTTGGTTTGGGAATCCCTGCCAACCTTCAAATGTATCCCCCAACCTCCTCAAAACCAAATGGGTCTCTTCCCTCCTGTCCTGCAGTCCTTGCTATCCCAGGGTACCATCCAGGAGGTGCCTCCAAAGTCAATGGGAAAAAGGTTCTATTCAAGAGTGTCTCTGGTCCCCAGGAAAGAAGGTCCCTGGAGGCCTATCTTAGATTGGTCTCATCTGAACACCTTTCTAAAGGTCCCTTCCTTTTGTATGGTAACTCTTTCTACTCTTCTTCCCCTGATTCTGCCACACACGTACATTGGTGTTTTTAGAAATAAAAGATGCCTATCTCAATTTTCCTGTTCATCCCAATTTCAGGAAATTCCTGTGGTTTTCTGTGGATTCCTCTTACTTTCAGTTCTGTGCTTTGCTATTTGGTGTATGTATGGTCCCCAGCATATTCATCAAATGTTTGGCCCCAGTTATAGCCTTCTGCAGAGTTCAGATCTTTTCTTACCTGAATGATCTCCTCATCTAGGCTCATCCTCCCAGGAGGTGCAGGAGCACCTACTTTTCACAATGTCCCTTCTGAGGAGCTTGGGGTTTACGTTAAATATTCAGAAATCTATTCTGACCCCTTCCCAGGACCATGCCCTGGGAAGGGGTCAGAGTAGAAGGACCCCTTCTGGTAGGATGCAGAATTCTCCCTTCCAATGATGGATTGCCTACCTCCAGAAAAAATACTGTCCCTCACCACTTACTTTCAGGAAATGATCCCACTTTGATCCCTCACGGTCAGCGAGTTCCTTCAACTCTTGGGATACATGGCCTCCACCATCCCCATGGACCATTCGCAAGGCTACACATGAAGTTTCAGTGGTTTCTGACAACAGTCTGGAAGCAACACCTTCACCCTTTGGAGTAGGTAATTCCACTCTTGACCTGTTTAACAAGGGAGTTACAATGGTGGATATCACAGATTGCAAAAAAAACGCGCCTTTCCCTCCAGTCTTTCTCCTTCAACCAGGATCTGTACACAGATGCTTCAGACATGGGCTGGGGGTGCAACTCTAATGAACTGGCAGATGAGAGATGTTTGGACTACGCTCCAGTCAAAGAAGCTTGTCACATCAAAGAAATGAGGGCTTTGATTTTTGCGCTAAAAATCTTCAAAGGCAAAATCCAACCAGGAGCATTGAGATGGTTCACAGACACCACCACAGTCCTCTGGTGCATCAACAGGCAGGGAGGGACAAAATCCTACCTCCTGTGCAGATTGGCTCTGTATGCCTGGGAGATTGCTCAACTCAGTCAGCTTTCTCTGCAGGCGGTGTACATTCCATCAGCTCATAATAGAATGACAGATTCGTTAAGCAGGTCCATGACAGACTCCCACGAATAGATGGTAAACAGGGATGTGATCCTGGACGTGGTCCATCGATGGGGTACTCCACAGGTGGATCTGTTTGCCTCCTCCATGAACAGACAACTTCACAAATACTGTTCTAGGGTCCCAAACCCTGGAACATGGAGGGTAGATGCTCCTTCCTTTACATGGAAGGGAAAGTTTGTGTATGCATTCCCCCCTTCCCCCTGATCCAGAAAGGTTGTCAGAAAATTCAGAAAGAACAACCAGAAATCTTGCTGATGATTCCCTTTTTGCCAAGATAGCATTGGCTCCCCCTTTTTCATCAACTAGCAAAGGGCAGTCATCACATGTTACCCCACAGGATGGACCTTCTTACACAGAACAAGGAGACTCTAATATACCCTCAGATCTCTACCCTAAATCTAACTCTACGGGTGATGGGGCCTTGATCCCCTTCAGACACCTTTACACCGAGGACATGCTACAGGTTCTGCAGGAGGCCAGAAAACTCACTACCAGAAAAGCCTATCTATCTAAATGGAAAAGGTTTTCTGTCTGGTGTATAAGAAACAAATTTCAACCACTATCAGTGGATCCACCAGTGGTCCTGTCTTACCTGTGTGAGCTGATGAAAGGTGGCTTACCATACTCCTCCATCAAGGCCCATCTATCTGCCATCGCAGCATGCTTACCCTTGAGTCCTCCCTTGGCATCCAAGTTGTAAGTCAAGCTTTTCCAGAAATGAGTCTTGCATATTAGACCACCAAGGAAACCAGTTCCTCCTCCTTGGGACCTCAACTTTGTGCTTGAAAATCTTACTCTAGCTCCATTTGAGCCAGCTAAGACCTCTTCCCTTCAACATTGCACTTGGAAAATCGTTCTCCTGGTGGCTGTTACTTCAGACAGAAGGGTTTCTGAACTTCAAGCCCTCATGGCCTACTCTCCTTTCATAGTCTTCCATAGGGACAGGGTATCCCTTCGTACCAATCCTTCATTCATGCCTAAGGTGGTGAATGAGCTTTCACAGAATCAGGCAATCAACCTTCCTACCTTTTTCCCTTCTCCACGATCATCTAGTGAGAGGATCCTTCACACTTTAGATGTGCACAGACAGCAGAAATAGTACCTGGCCAAAACCAAGCCCATCCGTAAGTCAGATAGGCTTTTTATTTCCCATCACCCAAGAGCCCTGGGACTCCCTGTTTTCAAATAAACTCTTTCTTCCTGGATTTCCAAAACCATTACCTTCTGTTACACGGCTAATGGGAAGGATCTTCCTTTTCCAGTCAAGGCACACACTATTAGAGCTGTGTCTTCTTCTTGGGGCCTTCTTTAAAGGTCTGGATACAGCTTCCATTTTGGAAGCAGCTACATGGTCATCTGTCCATACCTTTACCAAACACTATAAGTTGGATATTGTTTCCAGGTCTAGAGCAGGATTTGCCAGGGCTATTCTGCATGGTTTTGTGGAAAATGTCTCTGCTCCTCCCCACCAGTCCCTCTTCTGTATGAGCTTTTGCTTTCTCCCTCATGTTATGGATACTGCAGCATATGAATAGAAGGACATAGAATAGTTCTATAAAATCTTACCATACCCATGGATGTCCTTCTCTTCTATATGCTGCAGTATAGTCTCCCTCCCTGCCTCCCCCTGATACCTGCCTAACCTTCTGTATACTCACTTCTTCAAGCTGGTGCTTGTCGCCATTCACTTCTGAGGTAGGTGCATGCTGACATCCACTTTATACCCAATGTCCATTTATGGCTGACATATGCTTTGTAATTCGGCTCATTACATGCAACTTCTCGGCAGTTACAGTGAAAGAGGAGAGAGAAGGAAATATGTGGTCAAATTAACCTAAAGGACAGGTAAGTAGAAAGGCAGTTGTGTTTAAAAATACAACAGCACCAGGGTGGGAGACTGGGGAGAAAAACTAATTTCTGTGTTACTCTCGAGAGACACAGATGTGGTCTATTTCCTAGCTTAAGTATGCAATTAAAAGCAGAATACAGGTACAACACAGTGTGAAGAAAATAAAACCACAGTATGCAAAATAGAAGGCAATGAAGCAGTACAAAATACAAGAAAACAAAAACAAATTAACCCTTCCCTCACAGCAGTCTGTAGCAGAGTCTCAAAAAAGCACTTAGAATTTCTGGTATGGTAAATTCAAGGCCTGTGGCTATTTCACCAGTTTCTCAGGCCTTTGAGACTCCTGGACACCTGCACCAGAGCAACTAGAACATTTCTGCATTGTTGTAGATAATACAACTACCTTCACAAAAATCTTGTAGCAGATAGTGTTGTGATTTCACTGGGTGCTTCCAGTGGATCTAAGTTGACAGCTGGACTTCACACCCTCACATGTGACTGAGAAGGTAGAATGCTTGACTGGTTTGGTAAAATTCTATCCCTATAGTCATCACTGTTGGCTCTCAGGGCCATATGGCTATAGAATACTTGACTTGTTTGGTAAAATTCTATCCCTATAGTCGTCACTGTCAGCTGTCAGGCCCATATGACTTAATGTCAAGGTGATGTTGTCAGATGGAAAGAGGACACAAGTAGAAATATTGAGTACAAACCCTTGAGAGAGCGAGAGAGAGATACTAAACTGATCCAAACATGCAGCTAAATGTGGTTCTGAGATTGCAGACACGTGGTATGGGGCAGCAACAGCCATCTTAATTTGGAGGCATGCTTGCTCAAAATGTAAGACTTCCCTGATGTGAAGGGTCAAGTGCTCCGTATAACCTGAGGCAAAGACCTGTGGTAGCTTGTCCTTCCTTCCCAAGATATCTTAAAGGATCTGGAAGAAAAAAGGCAAAGCAGTACTTTTGGTGAACCAGCTTTATTTTTTCATATCACTATTCAAGTATGGCAGAAATTACCCCACTAAACAATGGTCTGTCTGTTGAAAGCATACCAGGCCAGAGCTGCACAGACAAAAGAAAACATTTGAAAATAAATAAATAGTAGTAGTTTTGCTGGCAGGGCATGGGGGACAGGGAAGTGGATATCCACCCGGCAGTGAAGGCAGTGGATAAACCCCCTCTTCCACCTTACATCTTGAGCAAGTGACATTTCTTGAAGGTAGACTGCCCTGGTCTGTCCCTGGACCTTCAGGTGAGGAAGGAAGATTTTCTACAGATTATAAAATAGAGTTTGAGAGCATGGCACTCCCTTCTGCACAGCCCCTTCTGCACAGCCAATAAGTCTAGCCCTTCCCATTTAGTATCAGCTGCTGATCAATGTGAGCCATAGAAAGAGTCCACAAGCAGGAGAGGGATGTGGGTTGATATGTCTCCTTGGTACCAAGCTGTGGTAGGCCATAAAGACCCATTCTAGACCTCTCCAAATTAAACAAGTACCCATGGAACAAGAAGTTCATAATGTTTATGCTGCAGACTGTGTTCCCCTTACTACTAAAGATGCCTTCTTGGTGACAGTGGATGATATGTTTGACAGGTACCTGTAATCTCAATTCTACTGTTATTACACCTCCACAGGGACCACAGGAAATTCTTCAGATTTGTGGCAAGAAACACCCACTAACCCTTTACGTTTCTGCCATTTAGCCTCTTCAGTGCTACCAGAGTCTTCAGCAAATTCAACAAATACTTTGTATTATTGTTTGCCCACCTCAGGATAAAGGGGATCCGATGTGTGTATGTATCTATGTAATATTCCTGTCTAGTTGACTACTTGATACATTCCTCTTCAGAGAAGTTCAAGAGGTCCCATGAACACACCATATTCTTTTAAACAAACCAGGGGATTGCACTCAGTCTGCAAAAGTTAAGCCTAAATGTAGCTTCTACCAAACCCTTCGAGAGTGTACTGATAGGGAACAGAGCAGGCCAGGCAATTTGGCCTTGCCTAGGATGAAAACCTTCTTCCATCATTGCTTCTCTTGGATTCCACAGAATCTGTACCCAATTACAGGCTTCCAGAAAGCTCTGGATACATTTTGTTCACAGTCCTAATGTGTCCCTTAATATAACGCTCAGTATGACAGAAATCCACTAGTACTTTTAAAATCTTTGGAAACAACACTGTTGGCCTTTAAAACATCAAAGATGTCTTATATGCAGTATTAAGAAGAAATCTCTACAGTGGGAGCAATAAGTCAGGAGAGTCCAGAACTCCCTTTTGTGGTTTTGAGACAGACTACTGTGACATAAAATACTTGGACCTTGACTTAGGGGAACACACGGGGACCTAAAGGTGCATGGAATGTAGCCCAGTGAGCTCAAATGCAAGTGTATAAAATAACTTGGTAATGTTCAAATAGTCATAATTTATGTAATGTAGATTTTCAGAGCAGTGCTTCAGTTGGGAATCCCAAAAATAATGACAATGAAAGCAAAGAAACTGTCTTTAAAGTTCTCTTCATTTTTTTTTTTTTTTGCTATATTGTGTTGTGTAGTCCGACATAAAGGGTTTGCAGACTGCAGTGCAGAAGTGGGGAGCCCCAGTAGTAATATTTCTCTGTCTGAGAACAACCATCAGTTAAGGAAGTCCTGCTCAGGGTTCACATGTGGGGAAGGCTGGGAAGTGAGTGCATTCTCTGTTCCTTGAAACCAGACACTTCTGCATGTCTTTCCTTTTTTCCTACTCCCTCCAAAAGTGTTAGAAGCAAGAAGGAAACAGGCAAGGTATATCTTAATAATACTTCTTTGGGCAAGGCAGCTATTATTCTCTAAACTAATCCAACTGAGCAGAGAAGGATCCCTGTCCACTTGCATCTTACTACACACTCCTGACTTTGCAAAGAAGGTCAATTGTGCCTTCAGGTGTCACGAACCTTAGACTTAACCACATGTATGATTTCAGTATAGTCCTGCTGAAGGAGTTGTTCTCCCTGAAGGTGATCCTAGTGTTGTAGGAGACTGTAAACTTAACACCAGGAAATTTAGGTAGCTAAATGCAAGTGTGTACCAGTCTATTGTGCCTTTTGGTAGCTAAGAATTAGCAGCTACATCTGATACTCTTATTTTAAGGTACTTGCTGGAGCTCTTTGACAAAGGGTTTGCATAGCTCTTTATTAAGGTCAACTTGTCAGCCATCTTGGCCTTCTTCCCTTTGGACTTGTATGACTCCAAGTCAACAGTTAAATTTTCTTGAAAGAAGTTCTTCAGTTTAAGCTTCCTAAGAGGCCAGTCCCTTTCCTTGGAAACTTGAACTTTGTTATTGTGAAACTTACTCTCCTGCCTTGGGAGCAGTAGGTTCAGATGCTTCAAAGTGTCTTTCCTAGAAGACCTTTCTAGTGGTCATCACTTCTGTCAGGATATCTCGCATGTGAGCCTTTATGTGTAAGGAAGCTCGTAGTCTTCCTCGAGGATAGTACGACTCTTCAGACTAGTCCTTCATGCCCATTGTCGTCTCAGTGCATTTGCCTTGAGTCAAACCAGCTTTATCTGTCCCTTCTAAGTTAGGAGAGAAGGAATTCTATACATAATGGATGCACTCATGGGACTAAGATATTACATAAACAACACCAAGGGTTTTTAGTTATTTGGGCTAACTTCATGTCTTAAGGCAGGAAAGTAAAACGTACCCGAATTCAGATAAACTCATTTGGTCATCCAGGAAGGTAAAACATACCCGAGTTCAAATAAACTCATTTGATCATCCACCAAAGCAGCTGTCATAGCAGACTTTTTCAGAAATATATTCAGGGAAATTTCTGTGAAGCACCAATGTGGACCATCAGTCATTCCTTTTTAAAACATTGCAGTCCAGACATACATTCCTAAAACAAAGGCAGTTTTGCTATTGCAGTTCTTTAAGATGTGCTGTAACTTTCTTCCATAGTCCAGGATGAAGTTGCCCTTTGGTAGCTGATTCCTTAAGTAATCTCCTCACTGTTAATGAATTATACTGTAGCAGTGACCCTATTTGTTTATTTGCTGGGAAAGTTTGATTGGGCAAAGACACTTTTCATTGGAGCCCAAGGGTAAATAGTACATTTATGAGAGGATATTCATCATAATCAAAACATCTTTGAATAAGAGTCATTCCTGCAGTAGGGACATGCTCCTACCTTATATTCCCTTTGTTCCTAGAGGTCTCCCATCTCCAGTGGAGGCTGGTTAGGAAATTGGGTATCCAGGCTGTGGTCTCCATCCTTGGATAACCTCCCTAAACAAGAGTTCCTTTGCTACCTTGATGATTTACCAAGTTGTACTGTGGGGGGGAGCTGACTTTACTATTTGATGATGACCTTTTGCCCTCCAAAAAGATTATACAGCCTGCATGCTGACATTCTTAATGAGTCTTTAAAGGGCATTTCTGCAGGTCCTGAAAGTCATTTACAGTGAACCTTTATGTAAGGAAGTATACTGCAGAACTGATCTTGTTCAGATATTTGTGGTTACACTGAGTACTCCCCCCCCCCCCCCAAAAAAAAACTGTATTTTGTGTAATTTGTGCAAAACTATCCACAGACATTGTTTAGCAGGTAGAGCCCCCAGAAGATAATTGCAGTCCAAAGTTATTGATATTTCCCAAATTTAAAATCCTGTGCTTGTTCATAACTGTGCCAACTTATCAACACTTCGGGTCCAAATTATTAGCTTGCAGTGATGATCATCGTGTTTCACTGCTGCAGTCATTACACTTGGGTTATTCTGCCGTCAGGCGGTCCCGCAGTAGGCCAGAGTTCCAAAGTCAAGGTCCGGCATCAGTTGCTGTCGCTTCTTCCCTGATGTCAGTGCGCCAGGGGTATATAAGATGCAGCCGATGCCATTTTCTTCAGTCTTTCATGCCGCGCGGTGCCCGAAGCAAAAGCAGTTCGCAAGTGCCGGTTGGCCGACTCCTGAGATTTTCAATTCGAATTTTCAGAACCGAAGTCTTCAATAAAGCTAAGCACCCCGTTGGGGAAACTTTTTCTTACCTCAGACCAATGTCAGTAAAAGTTAATAATTGTATTTCTTGTGGGAAGCGAATACCTCATAAGGATTTTCATTCTTACTGTATTCCATGCCTAGGCCCAGACCACGACGTCACTAGTTGTCGGTTTTGTGCTAGATTTAACAAACCCACTATTAAACGTCGGTTTGATTTTGCTCACCATTACTTTGGGCGAAGGTTTAATTATACCATGCCATCAGAACAACCGATGACCAGAATACACAAAAAACGGAAAGGCAAGGATAAGGACAGGCATCCGAGGCCCAAAACTGGCGATGAAGCCTCTTGTAGGCCAGTCGCCGGTTCTCAGTGAGGTGCTTTTGCAGCCCCTGACACCCACTACCTCATAGCCACAGGCCGCCTCCGACTCCCACGTGGAGATGTCTAGGCCTCTGGATACTCTAGGTGTTGGGCCTACGGAAACTAACCCTTCAGATGGGTCCGGAGCCTCTGAGCAGGCCTCGGCTTCTGAGGGTGTTTTCAGACCTTCACAGATTACCATAAAAACTACAGCCAAGTCTAAAACTCCATTAAAGACAAAGAAGCATTCACCTGGACAGGCCTCCATGCCTAAAAAACAGATGCTCAAAATAGCCGAAGACTTAATTACTCCGATTAGGGGTACCCATCCCCCTCCTGATAAAAGGCCTAGGCAGGATACAGACTATGATTCCTCTGACCAGGTTTCCATTTACTCTGATTCCTCTTCAGACCAGGGATACTCTTTACCCCACTATAAGGGCTCTGATGCTGAAGAATCAATTCCTTCAGCCTCTCCTCCAGAGGATTATTCTTTTGAGGAAACTTTACATACCATGCGGGAGCATTTCCTTTGGGAGGGCCAGGATTATTCAGAATCCAAGAAAAGGCTCAGAGATTTTCTTTTATTACCTCAGCACAGACCCCTTGCTATTCCGCCAGTGTTAGATATTGTGGATGATGTGTTCTCTGAATCCAGTTTTAATCCTGATTTTTTACCCCCTGCTCCAGTCAAGCCAGGCAGGTACTACAGAGTCCCTGACTCTCACAAATTTCTTTATAAAAACCCTGTTGCTGACCCAAAAAAAGATTTCCCAGGGTCCCAAAGGGGTAAAGGCTTCCACGGCTAAGAATCCAGTTCCCTCTGACAGGGATTCTAGAGCATTAGACAGATGGGGAAAGAAAGTTTACACATCTGCAACTTTAGCAGTGAGAGCTTTAAATTGCCAGTTCCACATGCTTAAATACCAAACAATATTTAATGTCTCTGTTAAAGCAGAAAATTATTACAAATTCAGAACAACCTGACTATAAGGAAATGCAGGAGTTATTGCATGCAGCTGAACAAGTGGGCAAACATACTCTGCAATGTGGTTTTGATTCACTAGAGGCTTCTTATAGAGCAGCCGTTACATGATCTGTGATTCAAAGGTATGCTTGGTTAAAAGAACAAGGTTTACCTGATCATGTTAAGGCTAAATTATTGGATGCTCCTTTACAGCAGGATATTTTATTTGGTGTTAAGGAAAATGGAGGATAAGGCAAAATCTATGCAAACGGTGAAGGATTTCTTACAGGTACAGCCACCTAGATTTAGAAGAAATTGGCCTTCAAAGAATTGGTCCTTTCCAGTGTCAGACAGACCACAAAGAGGCAGATACAGATGCCCAAGAGAAAGATATCAGCCCCAAGGCTCATACAGACCACGATAGTGGGGTGCACCAACCCCCAAAAGAAGGTGAAGACAAGTCACAACCTTACAGGAAACAGTCCCAATGACTTCCCCCTTCCTAACTAACCTTGAAAAAGGGCATAGCAAAATTAATTTAAAATGGGTGGTGAAAGCCAAACACACTCTGGCTAGGCTTATAAATGCCCTAGGGCAGATAGCCTAGTATGAACCTATGAATGCCAAGCACTTACCTTTTGGCAACTCCCTTAGGGGGAAAACTTGCACTTTTTTCTCAAAATTGGCATATAATCACCCAAGACAAATGGGTTCTGAATATTGTGTCTCAAGGTTACAGGTTCCACTTTCACACTCTACCAAGGCTAAAAGGAATGCCAGATCTGCCACAAAATCAATGGGCAGAGGCACAAAAACAAATTACAGCCCTCATGGACATGAGAGCTATTCAAAAAGTGCCACAACAGGAAAAAGGACAAGGATTTTACTCAAGACTTTTTCTGGTACCCAGAAAGGACAAAGCCTGGAGACTCGTACTAGACCTTTCTACTCTAAATACTTACCTGGATGTTCCGAAATTCAAAATGTTGACACTACAGCAGCTTCTTCTCATGCTGGGCAAGAAGGCTTGGCTTGTTACTTTGGACCTCAAAGAGGCATACTTGCATGTCCCTATCAGACAAAATTGCAGAAGATACCTCAGATTCATAGCTGGTTCAATGCATAACCAATTCTCTGCACTGCCCTTTGGCTTATCTACTGCGCCCGGGGTCTTCACCAAGTGCCTGGCACCAGTAATTGCATTTTGCAGACAAAAAGGAATTCAAATATATCCATACCTGGACGACTGCCTTATTCAAGCAGAGAGCAAGGACATTCTTCTAAAGCATCTGGCATTTGTAAAAGGGTTGCTAATTTGCCTAGGGTACACAGTAAACGAAAAGAAGTCAAAACTAGTGCCCTCACAAGAGATAATATTCCTGGGTGCCATCTTAAATACTATGGCCCAGATGGCTTATCTCACGCCAGACAAGCAAGGACAACTGATTCAGTACTTTCAATTGATGGCAACAAAGACCCAACTCCCTGCAAGAAAAATTCTGCAGGCCTTGGGATTCATGGCATCCTGCATACTACTAATTCCATATGCCAGACTGCATATGAGGAAATTACAATGGTACCTAAAAAGTGTGTGAACTCAGCATTGTCACAGTTTGGAAACAGTAATACCACTAATTCCCTGCCTACAACAGGAGTTTCAGTGGTAGGCACAGGCATGTCACCTCAACAAGGGGCAGCCTTTCACTCTACCCACAGCCAGGCAGAAACTAACAGATGCTTCGTATTACGCTTGGGGAGCACACATGGCAGGAAAATGTATTCAGGGCAAGTGGACCGCAGACCAAATGCATCTTCACATCAATCAAAAAGAGATGTTGGCTGTACAAAATGCCCTAACAGCTGTCAAGGACCTTCTGTATCCAGGACAACTATTACTAAAGACAGACAACACCACAGTTATGTGGTACATAAACAAACAAGGGGGCACTCATTCTTATCCCCTATGCAGACAAGTCATGACCTTGTGGGACACAGCTCTAGCCTATCAAATTCATCTACAAGGACAATTCCTGTCAGGAAAGAAAAACACTCTGGCAGACGACTTAAGCAGAAACATCATGGATCCTCACGAGTGGAAATTAAATCCACAAGTGTTCAGTATGATAACGCAGAAATGGGGGTGCCCAGACATAGATCTCTTTGCCTCCCCAAAGAATTGCCAACTACAAAAAATTCTGCACAAGGACTTATCACACACAAGCATGGAAGGTAGATACTCTCTCGTTCAGCTGTAAAAGCCTAAAAGTTTATGCCTTCCCGCTACTGCCTCTCCTTTCAAAGGTACTCCTAAAAGTCAGACAAGAAAAAACACAGATGATCCTGATTGCCTCAGACTGGCCACGCCAGCACTGGTACCCAATCTTAAAGAACTTAGCTCAAGGCCAACCATGGATTTTACCTCAAACTCCGCACCTTCTAACTCAACAAAACAATCAGCTCCTGCACAGTCAGCTCAAAACCTTAAAACCTGATTCATTAGTCAAGCAGACAACACCTCTCTCTAAAGCTGTTATGGATGTCATTTTGGAGGCCAGGAGGCCTAGCACCAGGAAATCTTATGCAGAGAAGTGGAAGAGATTCTGTGCCTGGAACCAGGCTCAAAGCTTTGACCCTCTTGTCCCAAATATTCCTCAGATATTACAATACTTAACTGAGATGCTGGACAAAGGGCTATCTTTTTCATCCATTAAGATCCATGCCTCTGCCATCTCGGCTCATTACAACACAGATCCTCTTATTTTCTCTCATCCATTGCTAAAACAGTACCTCAGAGGGGCTAAAAACATAACACCGCCCCGGAGAGCACCAACACCAACTTAGGACCTCAATTTTGTCTTGGAAAAACTAACCTTACCTCCTTTTGAGCCAGCTAATTCAGCAGAATTAAAATATGTATCATGGAAAACTGCTCTGCTTCTGGCAATAACCTCAGCACGAAGAGTCTCAGAGTTACAGGCACTAATGGTAGTGGAGCCTTTCATCATTTTTCACCAAGACAGGGTTTATTTACGAACAAGCCCTTCATTTATGCCTAAGGTGGTATCCAGTGTGGTTCTTAACCAAACTATTCACTTGCCAGCTTTTTATCCAAATCCCCAGAATAAAGGGGAGAGACTTCTGCATTCCTTGGACATACACAGGCAATTATGTTTCTACTTGGACAAAACTAAAGCTTTCAGAAAGACTGAGCAATTGTTTGTAGCGTATACTGCAGGATCACAGGGTAAGGCTATTTCAAAGCAGACCATTTCAAAGTGGATAGGACACGGTGTCCGGTTCTGCTACACACAGCATGGGAAACCTGTACCTAGTAATATTAGGCCACATTCCACCAGGGCAACAGCCACTTCAACTGCCTACCTTAGAGGAGTACCTACCAAAGATATCTTGGAAGCTGCAACTTGGAGTTCAGTGCATACCTTTACCAAGCATTATCACTTGCCTCTTTATTCCAGATCCAGAGCTGGCTTTGCCACTGCAGTGCTGTAGGGCCTCTTAGCCGCCCCAAATCCTTTATAGAGCCAGCCACCCTAACTCAGCTTTGGGATTCAACCCAAGTGTAATGACTGCAGCAGTGAAACACGATGAACATAGTACAGTTTTGTACCTACCATAAATGTAGATGTTCGAGTGTCTTCACTGCTGCAGTCCTGGTTACCCACCCGCCATCCCCTCTTTCTAAGCTGGAACTAATCTATACCTCTCTACCCTGTACTACCTATGTGGTGTATTTGCTGGTATATGAAGGTTTTGTTTTACCTTGTTGTATAGTTTATTAGCAATGTGTATTGCCTACCAATTTGGGGGCACCTGACATCTGGGGCAAGAAAAACTGAAGAAAATGACGTCGGCTGCATCTTATATACCACTGATGCACTGATGTCAGGGAAGAAGCGACAGCAACCAACGCCGGACCAAGACTTTGGAACTCTGGTCAACTGCGGGACCGTCTGACGGCAGGATAACCCAAGTGTAATAACTGCAGCAGTGAAGACACTCGAACATCTACATTTATGGTAGGTACAAAACTGTACTTTGCTGCTTAACATCATGAACAATATCCCTGTCACTATACAGTTCTTTTCCAAAAGATGACTCTGCACATGAGTTATGAAATTACATTTTAAAATGGAAGTATGCTGGCCTGGCCCTATGGCATAGAAGGATAAAAGCCTGATTACAGAGAGATCCCAGGTGGGAGGAGCTCTAGCTGGAAGATTCCGTAGAGCAACAGCATCATTGTGCAGAATGTCACCAGATGCTACAGGGATGGAGTTGGGACTTGCACAACTCCCACAGTAGCCATTTCCTAAACCCAAACTCATGTCCCAAGGAATTAATTGCCTGTTTGGCTTGATCTCAGTCCAACAATGAATGGACTGTAGACTTCTCGCTGAGCCTGTAAATAAGCCTTATCACACTCAGAGGAATGAATGAGCTGATTAGGTGGAAATAGGGGGAGACATTACTTTGGGGGGGTTTGGGATAAAAACTACGCAGCAGTACTGTTATAAGTTGGAGTCCTGTAGCAAAATATTCTTCATCTTTGTTTACAAATTAGTGAAGCATTATTGTTAGTTACTGAAGTAATTATCCTATATATAACTGATTGATTGAACTGAGACAGTTACATTTCTTAAATCCAGTCTGTGATTTATTTTCAGTCTAGACTAACACTTCACTTGAGCTGCATTAAGAGCAAGATGCAAAATTTCACCTTCTTTTTTCATGGGAGTGGTCATAAAACATGTATGGAGAACAGGGGCAGAAATGTTAATTACCAAACTCATGACTTGAGCAATGCTTAATTTTTTTTGTCAGTTTTCATAAGTTTGACCAGGACCTTGCAGCATGGTTGTTTCTTTAGACAGACTGTTCATTGAGTATTCAACAAATGTTCCATATTTAATAAGTACCATTTTTTTGCATACATTTGTTATACCATTGTCATTCACTTTGTTTTCAGAATATCAATGATATTTTATCTATTTGGCAGGTAGCCCGTTGCTGCTTTTGCTGCGAACCAGATGAAAATGGTAAGAAATGCATTTTAATCCTACTTTAAAACATCATATATCTTCAGACCTCATTTTTGTTTCCATAGATTTATGCATATATGTTGGTGCGCATTTCTGATAGAGCGATATTCATAATCTCCGCCTATTCACCACAGCAGGGTTGTGATAGTGAGGAAAAGAGTTCATTCAGACAGCAGTTGCAGGACCTATTGGATAAAGTAGTACAGCAGGAATTGGTGTTGATAATGGGTGTCCTGAATGCACATATCAGGACAGACAGAACAGGATATGAGGACTGCTTGTGTCCACTTGGGTGTGACAACATTAATAAAGGAGACGTCATTCTAGGCTTTTGTATGGCAGATGGCTAGATGGTTGCTAACATGTGATTCAGAAAGAGAGAGCACATACGACAGTGGCCAACATGCAACTCAAGTAGACTTCTGGTAAAGAAAGGACACTGGGGGGGGGAATCAGCGATGGCAAAGTCATCCCCAGTGAAACAGTCGGCCCACATCATAAATCACTTATTGCCACAACCAGCTGCAAGCAGTGGTAAGAGAAGGCTCTGTGGTCAACAGAGACCAGGCTAAAGACCAGGAAGTTGACTGGAGAGAAAGCACAATAGTTGAAGGAATTACTCAGTGCTCTAGCACATCAAGAAGAAGATGAAATAGATGGAATTGAAGAAGAATGGCAGCGGCTCAAAACAGCATGTGTGAGGATAACAGAACAGCTATGTGGCTGAGTTAGGTATAGAAGTAAGGTACATAAGAAAAGCTGGTGATGGAATGCAGAAATCCAGGAAGTCATCAAAAGAAAGAAAAGCTGGTGATGGAATGCAGAAATCCAGGAAGTCATCAAAAGAAAGGAGAAGTGCAGGAAAAATTGAGAGACAGACGAGACAGACCAGGCTGGGAAGGAATGCTGGTTAGCTAACTAAGAGGTTAAGAGAGGAGTTGCAGTAGCAAAGAACAAGCATCAGAAGCACTCTGCCAACTTCTGGCACAAAGAAACTGTATCGGGTTGCAAGGCAAAGACAAAGATAAAGAAGATGGACACCCTTCATAAGGGATGCTAGCAGCAACCTGCTCAATTGTCCACAGGGCATCAAAGACAGATGGAAGGAGTACTTCCAGCAGCTTGTGAATGAAAAAAACCCCACAGAAGCTGTACTGCTCCAGACACCACCTACGGTGAGAGATGAGGAGGAGCCAACCCTAGAAGAAGTAAGAACAGCACTAAGGAAAATTAAGTCGGGGAAAGCAGCAGGCTCAAATGAGGTCACAGCAGATGTGATCAAGATGCTGGGTGAGATGGGGGAAAATGGCTCTTGAGGGTACTTGTAGCAGTATGGAGAGAAAGACTTATCACAGATGGTTAACTCATTCACTCCGGAGCAGCTCAGAAAAACCTGCCTGCTTAATTCCGCCATAGGAACAACAGTGCAGCCTGAGCTTATTTTCAGAAAATCCATTTGTAATACCATACAGAAAACAAATGTACATAACTCTTTAACTATAAGAGCTAGACAAAAAATGTAAATATGAAAGTTGTTCAGCAGACACTGACCTTTCCATTGGTATAAATGTTGATAGTGCATATCAAACTCATTGTTAAATATTTGGCAAGGAATTATGATAATGTGCATATTTTTGTCTTTTTGGAAAAGCAAAGCACAATATTTTGGTCAATGTACCACGTAGACCCATAAAATTTGTTTTTAATTTGTTTGTGTGAATATATGCTTTAAAATGATACCTTAACCATTGCTGTGTGATGCTCCTTTTCGGAGATATTCACAGAAATGTGATTAATATACTGTGTCTCATAATTCATAAATAAATTATAATATCTCATCATCTGTAACGGAGGCTACATATCAGTGTAGAAGTTGTGTGGCTCAGTGTCCTCTTCAAAATGATGCATCATTTGTGTCATCACCATGCTCCCATGCAAAGATATGGGCATCATAATGAGAAGTATTGGAAATGTATACTTTCATAATCCCTCAATGCCAAACAACTGTGATATCTGTACCTGTGTACAGTACACAGACACAGTTCTTTTACCATGTTGTAAGGAGTAACACGGTCTTCAAAATAAGGTATTACTTAGCGCATTGCGATGCTGCCTTGCAAAGTTATTTCTAAAATATGAAAAATTTCATAATTTCCATAACCGAAGTCATAAACAAACTGATATCTGTACATGTGTATGACATACAGACATGGTTCTTTTACCATGTTGGAACTATGAATACTGTCTTCAAAATGAGATATTACTTAGCACATTGAGAAGCTCCATTGCAAAGTTACCAAAATATGAAAATATTCATAATTTCCATAACCTAAGTCAAACTCTGATATCTGTACATGTGTACAGTACACAGACACAGGTCTTTTACCATGCAGACACATATATCATTGTAAATATACACATTCTTGGTGTAGCCAACATACTGCTGAATGGGTACATGTAAAGAGAAAAAAACAAGGTAAGGATCGCCACTCCACTAATGAACCCAGGACAGACATGGGACTTCAGTGGCATGCAAGGCCATCTGATGTGTCTGATACCTGTGCTGCCTACACACTCAGTTAGCTGATACCACTACAGTCTCACGATCTCCTTCGGTGTCAGCTGTCTGCCTTACCTATGCCTTTTATCTTTACATGTGTCCATTCAGCAATGGACCTTAGAGATCAAGTTCTGTATTACTAAGCCCTTCCTTTCATGTAACCTTTACACATGCCTGATAAAAGCATAATAAAAAAACAAGTATTGCAGGATGGTTACTGACTTTGATTGTACGTGGTAGCACTCTCCTGAAACAGTTCTTTGTCAGCATCTTCACCAGCTGCTTACCATAGTTAATTGCCAAATGCAGAAAAATATCATATTTTACATGAACACAATACCCCACTCGGGCATCATAGCAAACTCACCAGCTTAAATGTAAACCCATATGTCACAAGATGGGTTGCAAACTGGCTCAAGGACAGAACCCACAGGGTCAGAGTTGCTGGAGCTATGTCAGACTCTAAGCCAGTCTGGCGGTGTCCCACAGGGCTCAGTCCTGGGACCCCTCTTGTTCGGCATTTATTTTCAGTACAGGCAAACATAGGAGGATTGTGGCTGACAAAGTTCGCAGATGACTGCAAACTGGGTGCCATAATTGATACTCCAGCGGACACAAACATCCTTCAGAGAGGCCTTATAGAAACGGATAATTGGTGCCAGAGCCATGGCCCTTAAGCTGAACGCCAAAAAATGTATAGTCATACCCTTTGGGAAAAACAAGGTACCGACAAATTACCACATAGGTGGTAATCCATTAAATACGGAAGAGGTAATCAGGGACCTAGGGACCCAGGTTGACAGTAACCTCTCATTTGACACTCACATTGCTAAAGTGGTTAGGAAGATCTTCTATATTGCCCACCTTATCATGAAGGGTTTCACATCTAGATCAAGAGAGGTCATTGTGCCCCTGTACTCTTCTCTTATCAGGCCAATGATTGAGTACAATGCCCCATTTGGGATGTATCTCACCCGACACCTGCAGCAGTTGGAAAGACCCCAAAAGTTCCTCACCAAGAGGATAAAGGGTCTTAAACATATGTCATGTGCTGCCCGACTGAAAAAAACTCCAGCTCTATTCAGTTGCATATCACCTACTCAGAGGTGATCTGTGCCTGACGTACAAGGCCATGTCCAATCCAGAATTAATGGACATGCTCCACCTCAGAAAATCCAAATCCAGCAGAGCCACGAGAACAAGAGACTTAAACCTCAACACAGAAATAAATAGGACGTGCTGGAGGGACAGATTCATAACCCCAGAGGCTCCCCACACTCTGGAACAGAATCCCAGTCCATGTTAGGCAGAGCCCCTCACTGACTCTATTCAAGAGAAATCTCGACGAGTGGATGGGAGATCGTAGGTTTACCCCAGGGGTCATCTCTGTGTCACTACTAGACAGAGGCATAGCAAACTAAACCGTAAAAGGGCGTAGTATTCTCATCCAAAGGGGTGGTGAAAGCCACATACACTCTGGCTAGGCTTATAAATGCCCTAGGGCAGATAGCCTAGTACGAACCTATGAACCTATGATAGAGTTTTACTTACCATACTGGTCGTACTTGGTCACGGGCATTTACCATTCTTGGCACAAGCTTCATGTCACCTTTCCTGCATAGCTCTCCGCACGCCATTGTGGAGGTCAGTCAAGAACAATGTGATGCAGTCTTCATTTAGGTGAACGCCATCCCTTTGAACCAGGTGAACATCTTCTGCGTTGATGCTGTCATGGCAGATTGTAGATCCACCGATCCTGTGCATCAAGCCATGCATGAACCCAGTCTGTAAACGCCTGGCCTTATGCGCTGCCTGTTGACTGCTTGCTGTTTTCCATATCTGACAAGGAATTATGTCAGACCACACCAAATGACAACATGGCCACCATGACTGCATGTTCAAAAATTCCTCTGATTTCAAACCGTAGCCTTCCGAGTGGTTGACATCATTCCCTCCGATGTGCAGCACAAGAATGTCGGGTTCAGGGTAGATGGAACACTTCTCTTCCAACAACTGCAGTACTCTGCTGCAATGCATACCTCTTTTTGCAATCCAGTATACCTTCACAATAGATGTCGGAAAGCTCAAGTTGTAGTGGTGTTCACTTACGGAGGCATGGGTGGCAGCCCAGTGAATGTAGGAATGGCCACATACCCACACTCAGTTGTCTTTCTCCTGTGCGTGAAGACATGTCAATGTCAGAAGGTGGACGAACCTGCACAGGAAAGAAAATGCAAACAGATTACTACTGATGTTTGAAAGATGTATTGGAGGACTACATATATATGTACATCATATGCATTACCTGGTTAGTCCATCAAATCTTTACTCCTATCCACAGGGTCATTATTCTGTTCATAAATTACATGAGTGATGATGACGCTGCATAGGTAGAAAACAACAGATTACATACTGACTGAGAAGGGGGCCCAGAAAGGGCACATGCAAATGGAAAAAGCAGGGTAAGGACCGCCACTCCACTAATATGCTGAGGACAGGCATGGGGCTTCAGCTCCTAGGCATCTGAAGTGTCCCATACTACCCACTCAGACTGCTGGTAGCAGCAATGACTCCTGATTCCATGCAATGCCAGCACTCTGCCTTTTCCATGTACATCGGTCCTTTCGGCAATGGCCATAAGGAGTGAAAGGGGGAGCTAATGTAAACCCTCTTGCCCTGACCTATGTACAATTACTGCACCTGAAGGGAGGCAGACTGAGTGGAGAGCTACAGCAAGACAGCATATGAAAAGACCAAGACTGACCCAGGCTTTGTCTTTTTGCATGTGTCCTTTGCCAGAGGGAAACACTGCATCACAGTGGCACCCCCAAGCCCATGCGTACCTAGGACAGCAGCACTATGGGACGGAGCTGAAGAGTCTTCATGTTCCCAACTGCGATCCAGGTGGATCACAAGAGCCATGCTGGCTGGGTATGCCCCCTGCAATGCACCCTCCAACACAAGCTTCTGTGATGGGATAGCTTAGGGTTTGGCATTGCAATGACTCCAAGTGGAGAATAACCCAAATCTGGCTTGTGCATTCATGAATGTGATAACGACTTGTACTTATGTGAATAACAGTGACAGCTGCTGAGAGTTTTACCTGAAAAGTGATAACGACTCAGTGCTATATTGTAACTGCACTTATTGTTTAATGTGTTAATGAGCTGCATTTCATTACTGCAAAGCTTTGCATGCTCAGACACAGGTGATAATTGCTGCACATAACTTGTTGAGTAGGCATTCATTATATTACCTTGTGCAGCTATGTAACAGACTCATTGTCAGTAAGGAGAAGACTTGAGTAATTCAGTAAAATAGCATAACACTTAGATGTCACTGATACCTTCCTCCCACCTAAATTGCACACATCACTAACAAACCCAAGGACAATTCCTGAAATATATGGTAGCTCCATGCTGGGAGTAGTCAGCAAGTAATGACCTGTATCTGTCTCAGGCAACTACTGAGCATAATCAGAAATGCAATAAGCCAAGCCAAAATGTCAGACTTTATCTGGCTGATCCATCTATGAATTAATCCAAATAGTAGTAATTCATGTTCTCACCTAACCATCCCTCTGGTTACAATATTAGAGGCAGCTGTACCCACCAGGAAGTAGTACAGAACTAACTCAAAAACAAACAACGCTGGTGGAATCACATAATCTATTGGCTGAATAACAGGTGGAAAATCATGGGAGAAATTAGGAGGTACAGCACCCAGCAGGATAAAAGCACTCTCAAACAAACAAACAACTCGGAGGGCAAATAGTCTACTAAAGCCAAATTTGAGTTCAAGTTTGGCCTCCCAGGCCAGGGATAGCCACAAATGTACTTCACCAGGATTATACAACAATTGAAAAGTTCACAGAAGTGCCTCACTACAAGATTATCCAGGGATGCCTCCTAAATATCTTGTAATATGATATATGAGGGTCACTCGTATAACAATTCAACCATAACATCTGCACAGGCTTCTTCCCATAAGAATGGTAGACTGCAATGGTTGTTGCTCTGCCCAAGGGTAGACCATCAGTGGATCTTGACAAGTACAAACTCATTACTATGACACTGATATGCAAATCCATGGAAAAAAATATCATATAAATTATCACGGATGACACAGGAAACTTTCATACACTGGACTCAACCCAGTTTGGTTTTTCATAGGTTCATACTAGGCTATCTGCCCTAGGGCATTTATAAGCCTAGCCAGAGTGTGTATGGCTTTCGCCACCCATATTAAATTAATTTTGCTATGCCCTTTTTCAAGGTTAGTATACTGTGCCTCTGTCTAACAGTGACACAGAAGTGATACCCGGGGTAAACCTACGATCTCCCATCCACTCATCAAGATTCCTCTTGAAGAGAGTCAGAGGGACTCTGCCTAACCTGGACTGGGATTTTATTCCAGAGTGAAGGGAGCCTCTGGGTTATGAATCTGTCCCTCCAGCATGTCCTATTTATTTCAGTGCTGAGGTTCAAGTCCCTCAAGCGCGTAGCTCGATGGGATTTGGATTTTCTGAGGTGCAGCATGTCCATTAATTCCGGGTTGGACATGGCTTTATACGTCAGGCACAGATCGCCTCTGAGCAGGCGGTATGCCACTGAGTAGAACTGGAGTTTCTTTAACCGGGCAGCATACGGCATCTGTTTGAGCCCCTTGATCCTCTTGGTGAGGTACTTCTGGGGTCTTTCCAGTTGCTGCAGGTGTCTGGTAAGGTACATCCCAAAAGGGGCATTGTACTCAATTATGGGCCTGATGAGGGATGAGTAAAGAGGCACGATGACCTCCCTGATCTAGATGTGAATCCCTTCATGATTAGGTGGGCTATATAAAATGTTTTTCTAACCACTTTGGCCACGTGGTTGTCAAATGAGAGATTGCTATCAACTTGGGTCCCCAGGTCCCTAATTACTTCTTCTGTACTTAATGGATTACCACCTATGTGGTAATTTGTGGGCACTTTGTTTTTGCCAAAGGGGATGACTATACACTTTTTGGCGTTTAGCTCGAGGCCATGGCTCTGGTACCAGTTGTCTGTTTCTATGAGGCCCTTTTGGAGGATGCTTGTGTCAGCTGGAGAGTCTATTATGGCGCCCAGTTTGCAGTCATCTGCGAACTTGGTCAGCCACAGTCCTTCCATGTTGGCCTGTACCTCCGAGAAATATATACCGAACAAGAGCGGTCCCAGGACTGAGCCTTGTGGGACGCCACTTGTAACTGGTTTGGAGTCTGACATGGCTCCAGCTATTCTAACCTTTTTTTGAAAGGTAGGGCATGCATAGAGAACCTGCTGGTCTTGTTTGAAAAGGTCAGCAAGGAAATGGTTTGACACAATTCCTAATTTGGACAAAATATCTGGTCGAGCAATGCCAACATTCAGATGCAAAAAAACCCGCTATGCTTGGTTTCAGCATAGCATCAGTTTGAGCACTGGCATCCAGAATCATTTTGAACACTCGTATGACCCATGAAACCCATGCATTATTGGAAACACTGACCATGCAACCCAACAGCTAAACAAAAACAAAAATAAAACAGCCACCCTGGTGGAATCACAATATCAATAGGCTGTGTAACACAAGGAAGAAAATCATGGTCAAAAGTAGGAGGTGCAGCACCTAGCAGGATAAAAGCAAACTCAAACTAAAACACATAGCTCCCTGATGCCCGACAGTTCATACTTGCAACTAAGTCTTAACTAGTTAACCGACTGAAAAATTGAGTCCATATAGTTAGGATCCAAAACCCAAATACTTCAACACTTAACTATCCCGTCACTTAAAATAACTGACTTTCCTGAACAAAAAAGTCTACGTATATGATTTAACAGATTCTGAAAGAATATCATTCAGAAAAAGATTACTATATGGGAGACAACTTTGCCTGCTGTATGACCAGAGTGATGCAGCAGGAAGGACCGGATAAAATGCCAGCCAAGTTGCAGATACACAGCAGCTCGTATACAACCCATGCAACAAGTAACAGAACCACTGCGAAATTTCTGCACTTTGGGCCATTATGCAAGATTTAGTAAGATCCAGTGTTTTCAACCACCCTCTGTCTGCCTGGACAACAGCTCCTCCTCTGCTCTGATCTGTTCACAGAGGTACCTCACTGAAAGATTATCAAGGGATGCCTCAGACATTATAGGTCATTGATTTGCCTAAAATCCCATAAAAAGGGGGCATTTCTGCTGGAAGGGGGACTGTTAATGGGAGCATTGCCATAGGTACCAACACACCTTGTTATAGTTTTGAGGGAAGGCCCAAGTATGTTTCCACAAAGCGAGAGAAGATCACTATACAGCATTGAAGAAACTGCAAATTAATCTTTTATGCTTATGCCACAGCCAGGCTAAATTTGTCACTAGGACCAAGGATGGAGAGTTCCACTGTTACTCTCTATCCCCAAATAACCAAAATTTTAAGCATCACAGTGCTTACAGCAACAGCATGCAGGTCTCTGCAACATCCCTACAGGCACCTGGCCTGACTCGTTGCTTTATAAGTTCACCTTCTCTCGATCAATAAGATCATCAAATTAAATTTATCAAGAAAGTGCTAAGCCCATACTACAGGAGGATCTTGTAGCATGGTTGTTCCAAGACTATGAAATGCTCTCCCTGTCAACACTTTTGTCAAGAGCTTTAGGCACTGGTTACTTATGGCAACCAGGTAAACCTCCTCTGTGTACATCGTGTTTCTAAATGGCTCCCCATACCGCACAAAGGATTTCAAGTCTGTCGTAGATGTTGTGGTACCCCCCCCCCCAATACAGTCTTCCTTGGGAATTCATACCATTTGTAAGGAAGGGTAGCCTACTTATGACAGTCCTGATTGCGACGCTTCAAACAGTGTAACAAGTAATTACACTACTAATTACCCCTGCTCTCGGATATTGGGCATTTCTGCCTCTGATTTATCTGACAGTTATCCATTACCCTCTACTTAGTGCCCTTCACATTTTCTCTCTCACCAAAGCACTAATATTATTGATACGATTACTGCTGAAATGTAAATCACTCATTCATGCTCCAACTATTCGCTTAATAGCAGTGCTAATTTAGCATTTCTTTCTTATAAAAAGCTTGCTTACGTACTTAGGAAAAACGGGTTATGAAAAACGGTTAAAATCCACTGCAAAAAAAACTGAACCAGAACGTTAAATCCACAACACATTCAATGTGATTTATCAATCACGTGGAAAGTGTTGTGGATTTAACGTTCTGGTTCAGTCTTTTTTGTAGTTGCTTATGTACTTCACATTACATTTTTCATCTGTGGCTGTTATGTTGTTAAAAAGCACAGAATCTACTCTGCTAAAAGACATGGGGTTGTATGTCAACCCGATCACCAATATAAACAAGCTTTACCCATAGCCCACGTAAAATTTGTAGAACAGTGGTAGTATTCCAGGTTCCAGCATTCACAGTTAGACTGTCCTGATACCATCTATGTTACTGTAACTGGCACCCGGAACTTATTTCATATGACATAAAAGGCAATGCCAAGAGATGCTGGATCGCAAGGCGCGTAACAAATATTTTCAGTAAAACATTGATTAAACTCACGGCAGTCTCAGAAAATAATGGGCAGCCTGCATACAGGAATTTGACCTTAGCCATAAAACAGTCTGTTAATATTATTTTAAGTTATTTGCACGTCTGTATTTATATGTATATCTGTCTCCAGCGAAAATGTGTATTAAAAAAACAGCCGTGCAGAGAATTTAATGCAGAGACTCTCTGCATGTCACAAATAAATTCTGCAGGAACCTTTTTCACTTGTAGCGCCCAAGCATAGATCGATAAAAAGGCACAGTTTGGTGTTCACCTCTATGCTGTTTTGTCAGAGGTAACCATGACAATGGATGGGTATATAGCCCATTACCGCTTCCTGAGTCAGTGGACGAAGACATGCACGTCTCTAACCAGATTCCACTCCTCAATACAACTGGAAGAACATATATTTTTAAATGTGTTTAGCTATCATTTTCCTACTGTTTAAAAACCTTTGGACAGCAGAAATATTCAGCTTTGCAGACAGAGGAATAGTGTGGGTTACAACGGAAAGCTGCACAGAGACACGGAAAGCTCAAATCTTCTTGTTAGTTTTTTATATGCATTATTACAAAAATAAAATTGTCCACATGCTTAATTACTTAGCACCTAAAGAAAACAACAATTAAATAAACTGGTGCTGTAATTACAAAGGAAAATTATATAACCTGCATTTTTCATCCGTAATAAAACAGCTAGTATATCAGATATGCTTTATAACGATGAGTAAGTTGGAAAAAATGACTGCATTTTAGCGATGACGTGCTACAGGATACAGTTGAATTCTGTTTTGTTTGACTTACGATGATGATTCTATAAGGCATACAACTACAAGCTTCATACCAGTATTTTCTGCAAAGGAAAGCAAGCCACAGCAGCTGAATTATAAAGCCATGAAAATTTTAAACAGACAGCACTGCAGCAAGTAGAACTCATGTAGAAGTCCGTTCAGATAAAAAATCAGTCCTCATAAAGCAAGAAGACCATGTAAGCAGTAGCAGGGCAACATGTTACCTTATCTTACCTTACGGATCAGAGATTAAATGGTCTGTAGAAGAGACTTGCAGTTTGTTTTGAAAATGCACATAGATCTCCGGTGCAGGTCTTTTTTCCCGTAACTGCAGCAAAACTCCCCAGGTTCGTTAAGTGATCAGCAGGATAACTAGAGGGATCCAGCAGTAATTTCTATAAAAGCAAGATAAAGAAAGGGAACTTTTACTGCTGGAACCCTTATTTATTGGGACTGAACAAAGGATTTTAGGTCAGGGGATAGAGGAGTTAAGTGGACTGTGATTGGACACAACGGCTTGCTTGCATAAAAAATTGTCTTGCTATGAGAAGAAAGTACAGAGTGACTTGCAAGCCAATTTTCTCCAAAAACTCAAATATAACCACCACGTAACTCTATGCTGAAAATTAAGCTGACAAGGTAACTGACAGAGTTCAGTTACTTTTTCAACTTAATTTTCAACAGTGGAGTTACTATCTGACTACAAAGTTAACTGCGCTGGGAGAAGGCACTCGGGGTTAACAGAATGGAATTCCTATCTTCTCATGGTGCGCTCAGTATTAAGCACAGAAGCGTCATGAGAAGGTACTCCGGGTTAATGAGTTATAAACACTAGTGCCAATGTTCAAGAATAATGTGACTTTCACAACTGTGGGCAGTACAAGAGGTATCAAACTCCTATCACACA